>NW_024401914.1:0-36559 GCF_016859285.1 Xiphias gladius
TTCGATTACGTAGTATATATCATCAGTCATGCAATTTCTTGGGTTCCAAAATCTTAAAGTAGTTAGATGAGCTTGAGGGTTTGACAACATATCTTATATACATATATGTTACAAAATAAACAACCTGGTTAGACTAGAATATGATCAAATTCACACTCTCGTATCGAATGAACATCATATCAAACATGTACTGCGTTTTCAAAAAAGTGCTTATGCAAACTCAATTCAAAAGCACATACTAAGCTTTCTTTGGAGTCTTCTTGAAGTAGAAAGTTTTCTAAAAAGGATCTGGCAAGAATTAAGAGCCTAGCAGCTCAAATGAATATTTGAGTCAAATGAAGTTTCTCGCTGAAAAGGCGCCAAAATCAACATCTGCTGTGATTTTGGAAAGTCTGCGCACTGAAATCAAATGAAAGCATGTTTGCCATCATCAGTCATGCAATTTCTTGGGTTCCAAAATCTTAAAGTAGTTAGATGAGCTTGAGTGGTCGACAACATATCTTATATACATATATGCTCCAAAAAGAAACAAGCTGTTTAGACTATATTATGTTCAAATTCCCTCTCCCGTCGCGAATGAACATCAAATCAAACATGAACTCGTTTTCAAAAAGTGCTTATGCAAACTCAATTCAAAGCACATACTAAGCTTTCTTTAGAGTCTTCTTGAAGTAGAAAGTTTTCTAAAAGGATCTGGCAAGAATTAAGAGCCTAGCAGCTCAAATGAATATTTGAGTCAAATGAAGTTTCTCGCGAATAGATGCCAAAAATCAACATCTGCTGTGATTTTGGAAAGTCTGCGCACTGAAATCAAATGAAAGCATGTTTGCCATCATCAGTCATGCAATTTCTTGGGTTCCAAAATCTTAAAGTAGTTAGATGAGCTTGAGGGGTCAACAACATATCTTATATACATATATGTTCCAAAAGAAACAAGCTGTTTAGACTATATTATGTTCAAATTCCCTCTCTCTTTGCGAATGAACATCAAATCAAACATGTACTGCGTTTTCAAAAAATGCTTGTACAAACTCAATTCAAAGCACATACTTACCTTGCTTTGGGAGTCTTCTTGAAGTAGAAAGTTTTCTAAAAGGATCTGGCAAGAATTAAGAGCCTAGCAGCTCAAATGAATATTTGAGTCAAATGAAGTTTTCTCGCTGAAAAAGGCCAAAAATCAACATCTGCTGTGATTTTGGAAAGTCTGCGCACTGAAATCAAATGAAAGCATGTTTGCCATCATCAGTCATGCAATTTCTTGGGTTCCAAAATCTTAAAGTAGTTAGATGAGCTTGAGGGGTCAACAACATATCTTATATACATATATGTTCCAAAAGAAACAAGCTGTTTAGACTATATTATGTTCAAATTCCCTCTCGTCATGAATGAACATCAAATCAAACATGTACTGCGTTTTAAAAAAATGCTTGTACAAACTCAATTCAAAGCACATACTTACCTTGCTTTGGGAGTCTTCTTGAAGTAGAAAGTTTTCTAAAAGGATCTGGCAAGAATTAAGAGCCTAGCAGCTCAAATGAATATTTGAGTCAAATGAGATTTTCTCGAAATAGACGCCAAAAATCAACATCTGCTGTGATTTTGGAAAGTCTGCGCACTGAAATCAAATGAAAGCATGTTTGCCATCATCAGTCATGCAATTTCTTGGGTTCCAAAATCTTAAAGTAGTTAGATGAGCTTGAGGGGTCGACAACATATCTTATATACATATATGTTCCAAAAGAAACAAGCTGTTTAGACTATATTATGTTCAAATTCCCTCTCTCAAATGCGAATGAACATCAAATCAAACATGTACTGCGTTTTCAAAAAATGCTTATACAAACTCAATTCAAAGCACATACTTACCTTGCTTATGGAGTCTTCTTGAAGTAGAAAGTTTTCTAAAAGGATCTGGCAAGAATTAAGAGCCTAGCAGCTCAAATGAATATTTGAGTCAAATGAAGTTTTCTCGCTGAATAGGCAAAAATCAACATCTGCTGTGATTCTGGCCCGTCTGCACTGAAATCAAATGAAAGCATGTTTGCCATCATCAGTCATGCAATTTCTTGGGTTCCAAAATCTTAAAAGTAGTTAGATGAGCTTGAGGGTCGACAACATATCTTATATACATATATGTTCCAAAAGAAACAAGCTGTTTAGACTATATTATGTTCAAAATTCCTCTCTCGTGAATGAACATCAAATCAAACATGTACTACGTTTTCAAAAAAGTGCTTATGCAAACTCAATTCAAAGCACATACTTACCTTGCTTTCTTTGGGAGTCTTCTTAAAGTAGAAAGTTTTTTAAAAAGGATCTGGCAAGAATTAAGAGCCTAGCAGCTCAAATGAATATTTGAGTCAAATGAAGTTTCTCGCTGAAAAGGCGCCAAAAATCAACATCTGCTGTGATTTTGGCCCGTCCTTGCACTGAAATCAAATGAAAGCATGTTTGCCATCATCAGTCATGCAATTTCTTGGGTTCCAAAATCTTAAAGTAGTTAGATGAGCTTGAGGGGTCGACAACATATCTTATATACATATATGCTCCAAAAAGAAACAAGCTGTTTAGACTATATTATGTTCAAATTCCCTCTCTTGTCGCGAATGAACATCAAATCAAACATGTCCCGCGTTTTCAAAAAAGTGCTTATGCGAACTCAATTCAAAGCACATACTAAGCTTGCTTTGGGAGTCTTCTTGAAGTAGAAAGTTTTCTAAAACGATCTGGCAAGAATTAAGAGCCTAGCAGCTCAAATGAATATTTGAGTCAAATGAAGTTTTCTCGCCGAATAGACGCCAAAAATCAACATCTGCTGTGATTTTGGAAAGTCTGCGCACTGAAATCAAATGAAAGCATGTTTGCCATCATCAGTCATGCAATTTCTTGGGTTCCAAAATCTTAAAGTAGTTAGATGAGCTTGAGGGGTCGACAACATATCTTATATACATATATGTTCCCAAAAAGAAACAAGCTGTTTAGACTATATTATGTTCAAATTCCCTCTCTCAAATGCGAATGAACATCAAATCAAACATGTACTGCGTTTTTCAAAAAGTGCTTATGCAAACTCAATTCAAAGCACATACTTAGCTTTCTTTGGGAGTCTTCTTGAAGTAGAAAGTTTTCTAAAACGATCTGGCAAAATTAAGAGCCTAGCAGCTCAAATGAATATTTGAGTCAAATGAAGTTTTCTCGCGGAAAAGACGCCAAAAATCAACATCTGCTGTGATTTTGGAAAGTCTGCGCACTGAAATCAAATGAAAGCATGTTTGCCATCATCAGTCATGCAATTTCTTGGGTTCCAAAATCTTAAAGTAGTTAGATGAGCTTGAGGGTCGACAACATATCTTATATACATATATGTTCCAAAAGAAACAAGCTGTTTAGACTATATTATGTTCAAATTCCTCTCTAAATGCGAATGAACATCAAATCAAACATGTACTGCGTTTTCAAAAAATGCTTGTACAAACTCAATTCAAAGCACATACTAAGCTTTCTTTGGGAGTCTTCTTTAAGTAGAAAGTTTTCTAGAACGATCTGGCAAGAATTAAGAGCCTAGCAGCTCAAATGAATATTTGAGTCAAATGAAGTTTTCTCGCTGAAAAGACGCCAAAAATCAACATCTGCTGTGATTTTGGAAAGTCTGCGCACTGAAATCAAATGAAAGCATGTTTGCCATCATCAGTCATGCAATTTCTTGGGTTCCAAAATCTTAAAGTAGTTAGATGAGCTTGAGGGGTCGACAACATATCTTATTTACATATATGTTCCAAAAGAAACAAGCTGTTTAGACTATATTATGTTCAAATTCCCTCTCTCATCGCGAATGAACATCAAATCAAACATGTACTGCGTTTTCAAAAAAGTGCTTATGCAAACTCAATTCAAAGCACATACTAAGCTTTCTTTGGGAGTCTTCTTGAAGTAGAAAGTTTTCTAAAACGATCTGGCAAGAATTAAGAGCCTAGCAGCTCAAATGAATATTTGAGTCAAATGAAGTTTTCTCGCTGAAAAGACGCCAAAAATCAACATCTGCTGTGATTCTGGCCGTCTGCACTGAAATCAAATGAAAGCATGTTTGCCATCATCAGTCATGCAATTTCTTGGGTTCCAAAATCTTAAAGTAGTTAGATGAGCTTGAGGGGTCGACAACATATCTTATATACATATATGTTCCAAAAGAAACAAGCTGTTTAGACTATATTATGTTCAAATTCCTCTCTCGTCATGAATGAACATCAAATCAAACATGTACTGCGTTTTCAAAAAAATGCTTATGCAAACTCAATTCAAAGCACATACTTACCTTGCTTATGGAGTCTTCTTGAAGTAGAAAGTTTTCTAAAAGATCTGGCAAGAATTAAGAGCCTAGCAGCTCAAATGAATAATATAGTCAAATGAATTTAACTCGCTGAAAAGACTCAAAAAATCAACATCTGCTGTGATTCTGGAAAGTCTGCCACTGAAATCAAATGAAAGCATGTTTGCCATCATCAGTCATGCAATTTCTTGGGTTCCAAAATCTTAAAGTAGTTAGATGAGAGCAGGGGTCGACAACATATCTTATATACATATATGTTCCAAAAGAAACAAGCTGTTTAGACTATATTATGTTCAAATTCCCTCTCTCGTCGAATGAACATCAAATCAAACATGTACTGCGTTTTCAAAAAAAGTGCTTATGCAAACTCAATTCAAAAGCACATACTAAGCTTTCTTTGGGAGTCTTCTTGAAGTAGAAAGTTTTCTAAAAGGATCTGGCAAGAATTAAGAGCCTAGCAGCTCAAATGAATATTTGAGTCAAATGAAGTTTTCTCGCTGAATAGGCGTAAAAATCAACATCTGCTGTGATTTTGGCCCGTCTGCGCACTGAAATCAAATGAAAGCATGTTTGCCATCATCAGTCATGCAATTTCTTGGGTTCCAAAATCTTAAAGTAGTTAGATGAGCTTGAGGGGTCGACAACATATCTTATATACATATATGTTCCAAAAAAACAAGCTGTTTAGACTATATTATGTTCAAATTCCCTCTAAATTGAATGAACATCAAATCAAACATGTACTGCGTTTTCAAAAAGTGCTTATGCAAACTCAATTCAAAGCACATACTTACCTTGCTTTGGGAGTCTTCTTGAAGTAGAAAGTTTTCTAAAACGATCTGGCAAGAATTAAGAGCCTAGCAGCTCAAATGAATATTTGAGTCAAATGAAGTTTTCTCGGCGAATGGACGCCAAAAATCAACATCTGCTGTGATTTTGGAAAGTCTGCGCACTGAAATCAAATGAAAGCATGTTTGCCATCATCAGTCATGCAATTTCTTGGGTTCCAAAATCTTAAAGTAGTTAGATGAGCTTGAGGGGTCGACAACATATCTTATATACATATATGTTCCAAAAGAAACAAGCTGTTTAGACTATATTATGTTCAAATTCCTCTCTCGTCATGAATGAACATCAAATCAAACATGTACTGCGTTTTCAAAAAATGCTTATGCAAACTCAATTCAAAGCACATACTTACCTTGCTTATGGAGTCTTCTTGAAGTAGAAAGTTTTCTAAAAGGATCTGGCAAGAATTAAGAGCCTAGCAGCTCAAATGAATATTTGAGTCAAATGAAGTTTTCTCGGCGAATAGACGCCAAAAATCAACATCTGCTGTGATTTTGGAAAGTCTTCGCACTGAAATCAAATGAAAGCATGTTTGCCATCATCAGTCATGCAATTTCTTGGGTTCCAAAATCTTAAAGTAGTTAGATGAGCTTGAAGGGTCGACAACATATCTTATATATATATGTTCCAAAAGAAACAAGCTGTTTAGACTATATTATGTTCAAATTCCTCTCGTCATGAATGAACATCAAATCAAACATGTACTGCGTTTTCAAAAAGTGCTATGCAAACTCAATTCAAAAGCACATACTAAGCTTTCTTTGGGAGTCTTCTTGAAGTAGAAAGTTTTCTAAAAAGGATCTGGCAAGAATTAAGAGCCTAGCAGCTCAAATGAATATTTGAGTCAAATGAAGTTTTCTCGCTGAAAAAGGCTCCAAAAATCAACATCTGCTGTGATTTTGGAAAGTCTGCGCACTGAAATCAAATGAAAGCATGTTTGCCATCATCAGTCATGCAATTTCTTGGGTTCCAAAATCTTAAAGTAGTTAGATGAGCTTGAGGGGTCGACAACATATCTTATATACATATATGCTCCAAAAAGAAACAAGCTGTTTAGACTATATTATGTTCAAATTCCCTCTCTCGTCATGCGAATGAACATCAAATCAAACATGTACTGCGTTTTCAAAAAGTGCTTATGCAAACTCAAATCAAAGCACATACTAAGCTTTCTTTGGGAGTCTTCTTGAAGTAGAAAGTTTTCTAAAAGGATCTGGCAAGAATTAAGAGCCTAGCAGCTCAAATGAATATTTGAGTCAAATGAAGTTTTCTCGGCGAAAAGACGCCAAAAATCAACATCTGCTGTGATTTTGGAAAGTCTGCGCACTGAAATCAAATGAAAGCATGTTTGCCATCATCAGTCATGCAATTTCTTGGGTTCCAAAATCTTAAAGTAGTTAGATGAGCTTGAGGGGTCAACAACATATTTTATATACATATATGTTCCAAAAGAAACAAGCTGTTTAGACTATATTATGTTCAAATTTCCTCTCTCGTCGCGAATGAACATCAAATCAAACGTACTGCGTTTTCAAAAATGCTTATGCAAACTCAATTCAAAGCACATACTTAGCTTTCTTATGGAGTCTTCTTGAAGTAGAAAGTTTTCTAAAACGATCTGGCAAGAATTAAGAGCCTAGCAGCTCAAATGAATATTTGAGTCAAATGAAGTTTTCTCGGCGAATAGAAGCCAAAAATCAACATCTGCTGTGATTTTGGAAAGTCTGCGCACTGAAATCAAATGAAAGCATGTTTGCCATCATCAGTCATGCAATTTCTTGGGTTCCAAAATCTTAAAGTAGTTAGATGAGCTTGAGGGGTCGACAACATATCTTATATACATATATGTTCCAAAAGAAACAAGCTGTTTAGACTATATTATGTTCAAATTCCTCTCTCGTCATGAATGAACATCAAATCAAACATGTACTGCGTTTTCAAAAAGTGCTTATGCAAACTCAATTCAAAGCACATACTAAGCTTTCTTTGGGAGTCTTCTTGAAGTAGAAAGTTTTCTAAAACGATCTGGCAAGAATTAAGAGCCTAGCAGCTCAAATGAATATTTGAGTCAAATGAAGTTTTCTCGTGAAAAGGCGCCAAAATCAACATCTGCTGTGATTTTGGAAAGTCTGCGCACTGAAATCAAATGAAAGCATGTTTGCCATCATCAGTCATGCAATTTCTTGGGTTCCAAAATCTTAAAGTAGTTAGATGAGCTTGAGGGGTCGACAACATATCTTATATACATATATGTTCCAAAAGAAACAAGCTGTTTAGACTATATTATGTTCAAATTCCCTCTCTCATCTCGAATGAACATCAAATCAAACATGTACTGCGTTTTCAAAAAAGTGCTTATGCAAACTCAATTCAAAGCACATACTAAGCTTTCTTTGGGAGTCTTCTTGAAGTAGAAAGTTTTCTAAAAGGATCTGGCAAGAATTAAGAGCCTAGCAGCTCAAATGAATATTTGAGTCAAATGAAGTTTTCTCGGCGAATAGACGCCAAAAATCAACATCTGCTGTGATTTTGGAAAGTCTGCGCACTGAAATCAAATGAAAGCATGTTTGCCATCATCAGTCATGCAATTTCTTGGGTTCCAAAATCGTAAAGTAGTTAGATGAGCTTGAGGGTCGACAACATATCTTATATACATATATGTTCCAAAAACAAGCTGTTTAGACTATATTATGTTCAAATTCCTCTCTCGTCATGAATGAACATCAAATCAAACATGTACTGCGTTTTTCAAAAAAGTGCTTATGCAAACTCAATTCAAAGCACATACTAAGCTTTCTTTGGGAGTCTTCTTGAAGTAGAAAGTTTTCTAAAAGGATCTGGCAGAATTAAGAGCCTAGCAGCTCAAATGAATATTTGAGTCAAATGAAGTTTTCTCGCTGAAAAAGGCGCAAAAATCAACATCTGCTGTGATTTTGGAAAGTCTGCACTGAAATCAAATGAAAGCATGTTTGCCATCATCAGTCATGCAATTTCTTGGGTTCCAAAATCTTAAAGTAGTTAGATGAGCTTGAGGGTCGACAACATATCTTATATACATATATGTTCCAAAAAGAAACAAGCTGTTTAGACTATATTATGTTCAAATTCCTCTCTAAATGGCGAATGAACATCAAATCAAACATGTACTGCGTTTTCAAAAAGTGCTTATGCAAACTCAATTCAAAGCACATACTTAGCTTTCTTTGGAGTCTTCTTGAAGTAGAAAAGTTTCTAAAAGGATCTGGCAAAATTAAGAGCCTAGCAGCTCAAATGAATATTTGAGTCAAATGAAGTTTTCTCGCTGAAAAGAGCGTAAAAATCAACATCTGCTGTGATTTTGGAAAGTCTGCACTGAAATCAAATGAAAGCATGTTTGCCATCATCAGTCATGCAATTTCTTGGGTTCCAAAATCTTAAAAGTAGTTAGATGAGCTTGAGGGTCGACAACATATCTTATATACATATATGTTCCAAAAGAAACAAGCTGTTTAGACTATATTATGTTCAAATTCCTCTCTAAATCGAATGAACATCAAATCAAACATGTACTGCGTTTTCAAAAAGTGCTTATGCAAACTCAATTCAAAGCACATACTAAGCTTTCTTTGGGAGTCTTCTTGAAGTAGAAAGTTTTCTAAAACGATCTGGCAGAATTAAGAGCCTAGCAGCTCAAATGAATATTTGAGTCAAATGAAGTTTTCTCGCTGAAAAGGCGTAAAATCAACATCTGCTGTGATTTTGGAAAGTCTTTGCACTGAAATCAAATGAAAGCATGTTTGCCATCATCAGTCATGCAATTTCTTGGGTTCCAAAATCTTAAAGTAGTTAGATGAGCTTGAGGGGTCGACAACATATCTTATATACATATATGTTCCAAAAGAAACAAGCTGTTTAGACTATATTATGTTCAAATTCCTCTCTCATGCGAATGAACATCAAATCAAACATGTACTGCGTTTTCAAAAAAGTGCTTATGCAAACTCAATTCAAGCACATACTAAGCTTTCTTTGGGAGTCTTCTTGAAGTAGAAAGTTTTCTAAAAGGATCTGGCAAGAATTAAGAGCCTAGCAGCTCAAATGAATATTTGAGTCAAATGAAGTTTTCTCGCTGAAAAGACCCCAAAAATTAACATCTGCTGTGATTTTGGAAAGTCTGCGCACTGAAATCAAATGAAAGCATGTTTGCCATCATCAGTCATGCAATTTCTTGGGTTCCAAAATCTTAAAGTAGTTAGATGAGCTTGAGGGTCGACAACATATCTTATATACATATATGTTCCAAAACAAAAACACGCTGTTTAGACTATATTATGCTCACATTCCCTCTCTCGTCTCGAATGAACATCAAATCAAACATGTACTGCGTTTTCAAAAAGTGCTTATGCAAACTCAATTCAAAGCACATACTTAGCTTTCTTTGGAGTCTTCTTGAAGTAGAAAGTTTTCTAAAACGATCTGGCAAAATTAAGAGCCTAGCAGCTCAAATGAATATTTGAGTCAAATGAAGTTTTCTCGCTGAAAAGGCGTAAAAATCAACATCTGCTGTGATTTTGGAAAGTCTGCGCACTGAAATCAAATGAAAGCATGTTTGCCATCATCAGTCATGCAATTTCTTGGGTTCCAAAATCTTAAAGTAGTTAGATGAGCTTGAGGGTCGACAACATATCTTATATACATATATGTTCCAAAAGAAACAAGCTGTTTAGACTATATTATGTTCAAATTCCTCTCTAAATCGCGAATGAACATCAAATCAAACATGTACTGCGTTTTCAAAAAAGTGCTTATGCAAACTCAATTCAAAGCACATACTTACCTTACTTTGGGAGTCTTCTTGAAGTAGAAAGTTTTCTAAAACGATCTGGCAAGAATTAAGAGCCTAGCAGCTCAAATGAATATTTGAGTCAAATGAAGTTTTCTCGCTGAAAAGTCGCCAAAAATCAACATCTGCTGTGATTTTGGCCCGTCTGCGCACTGAAATCAAATGAAAGCATGTTTGCCATCATCAGTCATGCAATTTCTTGGGTTCCAAAATCTTAAAGTAGTTAGATGAGCTTGAGGGGTCGACAACATATCTTATATACATATATGTTCCAAAAGAAACAAGCTGTTTAGACTATATTATGTTCAAATTCCCTCTCTCGTCGCGAATGAACATCAAATCAAACATGTACTGCGTTTTCAAAAAAAGTGCTTATGCAAACTCAATTCAAAGCACATACTTAGCTTTCTTTGGGAGTCTTCTTGAAGTAGAAAGTTTTCTAAAACGATCTGGCAAGAATTTAGAGCCTAGCAGCTCAAATGAATATTTGAGTCAAATGAAGTTTTCTCGCTGAAAAGACGCCAAAAATCAACATCTGCTGTGATTTTGGAAAGTCTGTGCACTGAAATCAAATGAAAGCATGTTTGCCATCATCAGTCATGCAATTTCTTGGGTTCCAAAATCTTAAAGTAGTTAGATGAGCTTGAGGGGTCGACAACATATCTTATATACATATATGTTCCAAAAGAAACAAGCTGTTTAGACTATATTATGTTCAAATTCCCTCTCTCGTCGCGAATGAACATCAAATCAAACATGTACTGCGTTTTCAAAAAATGCTTGTACAAACTCAATTCAAAGCACATACTTACCTTGCTTATGGAGTCTTCTTGAAGTAGAAAGTTTTCTAAAAGGATCTGGCAAGAATTAAGAGCCTAGCAGCTCAAATGAATATTTGAGTCAAATGAAGTTTTCTCGCTGAAAAGACGCCAAAAATCAACATCTGCTGTGATTCTGGCCCGTCTGCGCACTGAAATCAAATGAAAGCATGTTTGCCATCATCAGTCATGCAATTTCTTGGGTTCCAAAATCTTAAAGTAGTTAGATGAGCTTGAGGGGTCGACAACATATCTTATATACATATATGTTCCAAAAAAACAAGCTGTTTAGACTATATTATGTTCAAATTCCCTCTCTAAATGCGAATGAACATCAAATCAAACATGTACTGCGTTTTCAAAAAATGCTTGTACAAACTCAATTCAACACATACTTACCTTGCTTATGGAGTCTTCTTAAAGTAGAAAGTTTTCTAAAAGGATCTGGCAGAATTAAGAGCCTAGCAGCTCAAATGAATATTTGAGTCAAATGAGATTTTCTCGCTGAATAAAGGCGTAAAAATCAACATCTGCTGTGATTTTGGAAAGTCTGCGCACTGAAATCAAATGAAAGCATGTTTGCCATCATCAGTCATGCAATTTCTTGGGTTCCAAAATCTTAAAGTAGTTAGATGAGCTTGAGGGTCGACAACATATCTTATATACATATATGCTCCAAAAAGAAACAAGCTGTTTAGACTATATTATGTTCAAATTCCCTCTCTAGTCGCGAATGAACATCAAATCAAACATGACCCGCGTTTTCAAAAAAGTGCTTATGCGAACTCAATTCAAAGCACATACTAAGCTTTCTTTGGAGTCTTCTTGAAGTAGAAAGTTTTCTAAAACGATCTGGCAAGAATTAAGAGCCTAGCAGCTCAAATGAATATTTGAGTCAAATGAAGTTTTCTCTGAAAAAGGCGTAAAAATCAACATCTGCTGTGATTTTGGAAAGTCTGCGCACTGAAATCAAATGAAAGCATGTTTGCCATCATCAGTCATGCAATTTCTTGGGTTCCAAAATCTTAAAGTAGTTAGATGAGCTTGAGGGGTCGACAACATATCTTATATACATATATGTTCCAAAAGAAACAAGCTGTTTAGACTATATTATGTTCAAATTCCCTCTCTCATCTCGAATGAACATCAAATCAAACATGTACTGCGTTTTCAAAAAAGTGCTTATGCAAACTCAATTCAAAGCACATACTAAGCTTTCTTTGGGAGTCTTCTTGAAGTAGAAAGTTTTCTAAAACGATCTGGCAAGAATTAAGAGCCTAGCAGCTCAAATGAATATTTGAGTCAAATGAAGTTTTCTCGCTGAAAAAGGCGCCAAAATCAACATCTGCTGTGATTTTGGAAAGTCTGCACTGAAATCAAAAGAAAGCATTTTTGCCATCATCAGTCATGCAATTTCTTGGGTTCCAAAATCTTAAAGTAGTTAGATGAGCTTGAGGGTCGACAACATATCTTATATACATATATGTTCCAAAAGAAACAAGCTGTTTAGACTATATTATGTTCAAATTCCCTCTCTCGTCATGAATGAACATCAAATCAAACAAACATGTACTGCGTTTTCAAAAATAGTGCTTATGCAAACTCAATTCAAAGCACATAAGCTTTCTTGCTTTGGAGTCTTCTTGAAGTAGAAAGTTTTCTAAAAGGATCTGGCAAGAATTAAGAGCCTAGCAGCTCAAATGAATATTTGAGTCAAATGAAGTTTTCTCGCTGAAAAGACGCCAAAAATCAACATCTGCTGTGATTTTGGAAAGTCTGTGCACTGAAATCAAATGAAAGCATGTTTGCCATCATCAGTCATGCAATTTCTTGGGTTCCAAAATCTTAAAGTAGTTAGATGAGCTTGAGGGTCGACAACATATCTTATATACATATATGTTCCAAAAGAAACAAGCTGTTTAGACTATATTATGTTCAAATTCCTCTCTAAATGCGAATGAACATCAAATCAAACATGTACTGCGTTTTCAAAAATAGTGCTTATGCAAACTCAATTCAAAGCACATACTTAGCTTTCTTTGGGAGTCTTCTTGAAGTAGAAGTTTTCTAAAAGGATCTGGCAAGAATTAAGAGCCTAGCAGCTCAAATGAATATTTGAGTCAAATGAAGTTTTCTCGCTGAAAAGGCGTAAAATCAACATCTGCTGTGATTCTGGCCCGTCTGCACTGAAATCAAATGAAAGCATGTTTGCCATCATCAGTCATGCAATTTCTTGGGTTCCAAAATCTTAAAGTAGTTAGATGAGCTTGAGGGTCGACAACATATCTTATATACATATATGCTCCAAAAAGAAACAAGCTGTTTAGACTATATTATGTTCAAATTCCCTCTCTCGTCGTGAATGAACATCAAATCAAACATGTACTACGTTTTCAAAAAAGTGCTTATGCAAACTCAATTCAAAGCACATACTTAGCTTTCTTTGGGAGTCTTCTTGAAGTAGAAAGTTTTCTAAAAGGATCTGGCAAAATTAAGAGCCTAGCAGCTCAAATGAATATTTGAGTCAAATGAAGTTTTCTCGCTGAAAAGGCGCCAAAATCAACATCTGCTGTGATTTTGGAAAGTCTGCGCACTGAAATCAAATGAAAGCATGTTTGCCATCATCAGTCATGCAATTTCTTGGGCTCCAAAATTCTTAAAGTAGTAGATGAAGCTGAGGGGTCGACAACATATCTTATATACATATATGTTCCAAAAGAAACAAGCTGTTTAGACTATATTATGTTCAAATTCCCTCTCTCGTCGCAAATGAACATCAAATCAAACGTACTGCGTTTTCAAAAAGTGCTTACAAACTCAATTCAAAGCACATACTAAGCTTTCTTTGGGGAGTCTTCTTGAAGTAGAAAGTTTTCTAAAAGGATCTGGCAAGAATTAAGAGCCTAGCAGCTCAAATGAATATTTGAGTCAAATGAAGTTTTCTCGCTGAAAAGTCGCCAAAAATCAACATCTGCTGTGATTTTGGCCCGTCTGCGCACTGAAATCAAATGAAAGCATGTTTGCCATCATCAGTCATGCAATTTCTTGGGTTCCAAAATCTTAAAGTAGTTAGATGAGCTTGAGGGTCGACAACATATCTTATATACATATATGTTCCAAAAGAAACAAGCTGTTTAGACTATATTATGTTCAAATTCCCTCTCTAAATTCATGAATGAACATCAAATCAAACATGTACTGCGTTTTCAAAAATGCTTGTACAAACTCAATTCAAAGCACATACTTACCTTGCTTATGAGTCTTCTTGAAGTAGAAAGTTTTCTAAAAGGATCTGGCAAGAATTAAGAGAGCCTAGCAGCTCAAATGAATATTTGAGTCAAATGAAGTTTTCTCGCTGAAAAAGGCGCCAAAAATCAACATCTGCTGTGATTTTGGAAAGTCTGCACTGAAATCAAATGAAAGCATGTTTGCCATCATCAGTCATGCAATTTCTTGGGTTCCAAAATCTTAAAGTAGTTAGATGAGCTTGAGGGGTCGACAACATATCTTATATACATATATGTTCCAAAAGAAACAAGCTGTTTAGACTATATTATGTTCAAATTCCCTCTCTTGTCGCGAATGAACATCAAATCAAACATGTACTGCGTTTTCAAAAAATGCTTATGCAAACTCAATTCAAAGCACATACTTACCTTGCTTATGGAGTCTTCTTGAAGTAGAAAGTTTTCTAAAACGATCTGGCAAGAATTAAGAGCCTAGCAGCTCAAATGAATATTTGAGTCAAATGAAGTTTTCTCGCTGAAAAAGGCGCCAAAATCAACATCTGCTGTGATTCTGGAAAGTCTGCACTGAAATCAAACGAAAGCATGTTTGCCATCATCAGTCATGCAATTTCTTGGGTTCCAAAATCTTAAAGTAGTTAGATGAGCTTGAGGGTCGACAACATATCTTATATACATATATGTTCCCAAAAGAAACAAGCTGTTTAGACTATATTATGTTCAAATTCCCTCTCTCGTCGCGAATGAACATCAAATCAAACATGTACTGCGTTTTCAAAAAAGTGCTTGTGCAAACTCAATTCAAAGCACATACTTACCTTTCTTTGGGAGTCTTCTTGAAGTAGAAAGTTTTCTAAAACGATCTGGCAAGAATTAAGAGCCTAGCAGCTCAAATGAATATTTCAGTCAAATGAAGTTTTCTCGCTGAAAAGGCGTAAATCAACATCTGCTGTGATTTTGGCCCGTCTGCACTGAAATCAAATGAAAGCATGTTTGCCATCATCAGTCATGCAATTTCTTGGGTTCCAAAATCTTAAAGTAGTTAGATGAGCTTGAGGGTCGACAACATATCTTATATACATATATGTTCCAAAAAGAAACAAGCTGTTTAGACTATATTATGTTCAAATTCCTCTCTAAATCATGAATGAACATCAAATCAAACATGTACTGCGTTTTTCAAAAAGTGCTTATACAAACTCAATTCAAAGCACATACTAAGCTTTCTTTGGGAGTCTTCTTGAAGTAGAAAGTTTTCTAAAACGATCTGGCAAAATTAAGAGCCTAGCAGCTCAAATGAATATTTGAGTCAAATGAAGTTTTCTCGCTGAAAGGCGCCAAAAATCAACATCTGCTGTGATTTTGGAAAGTCTGCGCACTGAAATCAAATGAAAGCATGTTTGCCATCATCAGTCATGCAATTTCTTGGGTTCCAAAATCTTAAAGTAGTTAGATGAGCTTGATGGGTCAACAACATATCTTATATACATATATGTTCCAAAAGAAACAAGCTGTTTAGACTATATTATGTTCAAATTCCTCTCTCATCTCGAATGAACATCAAATCAAACATGTACTGCGTTTTCAAAAAAGTGCTTATGCAAACTCAATTCAAAGCACATACTTACCTTGCTTTGGGAATCCTCTTGAAGTAGAAAGTTTTCTAAAAGGATCTGGCAGAAATTAGAGCCTAGCAGCTCAAATGAATATTTGAGTCAAATGAAGTTTTCTCGCTGAAAAAGGCGCCAAAATCAACATCTGCTGTGATTCTGGCCCGTCTGCACTGAAATCAAATGAAAGCATGTTTGCCATCATCAGTCATGCAATTTCTTGGGTTCCAAAATCTTAAAGTAGTTAGATGAGCTTGAGGGTCGACAACATATCTTATATACATATATGTTCCAAAAGAAACAAGCTGTTTAGACTATATTATGTTCAAATTCCCTCTCTCGACGCTAATGAAAATCAAATCAAACAAGTCCTGCTGTTTACAAAAAGTGCTTATGAAAACACAAATCAAAGCACGTACTAAGCTTTCTTTGGAGTCTTCTTGAAGTAGAAGTTTTCTAAAACGATCTGGCAAGAATTAAGAGCCTAGCAGCTCAAATGAATATTTGAGTCAAATGAAGTTTTCTAAGCTGAAAAGGCCAAAAATCAACATCTGCTGTGATTTTGGAAAGTCTTCGCACTTAAATCATATGAAAGCATGTTTGCCATCATCAGTCATGCAATTTCTTGGGTTCCAAAATCTTAAAGTAGTTAGATGATCTTATATACATATATGTTCCAAAAGAAACAAGCTGTTTAGACTATATTATGTTCAAATTCCCTCTCTTCGCGAATGAACATCAAATCAAACATGTACTGCGTTTTCAAAAAGTGCTTATGCAAACTCAATTCAAAAGCACATACTAAGCTTTCTTTGGGAGTCTTCTTGAAGTAGAAAGTTTTCTAAAAGGATCTGGCAAGAATTAAGAGCCTAGCAGCTCAAATGAATATTTGAGTCAAATGAGATTTCTCGGCTGAAAAAGGCGCAAAAATCAACATCTGCTGTGATTCTGGCCCGTCTCTTACTGAAATCAAATGAAAGCATGTTTGCCATCATCAGTCATGCAATTTCTTGGGTTCCAAAATCTTAAAGTAGTTAGATGAGCTTGAGGGTCGACAACATATCTTATATACATATATGTTCCAAAAGAAACAAGCTGTTTAGACTATATTATGTTCAAATTCCTCTCTAAATGGCGAATGAACATCAAATCAAACATGTACTGCGTTTTCAAAAAGTGCTTATGCAAACTCAATTCAAAGCACATACTTAAGCTTTCTTTGGGAGTCTTCTTGAAGTAGAAAGTTTTCTAAAACGATCTGGCAGAATTAAGAGCCTAGCAGCTCAAATGAATATTTGAGTCAAATGAAGTTTTCTCGCTGAAAAGGCGCCAAAAATCAACATCTGCTGTGATTTTGGAAAGTCTGCACTGAAATCAAATGAAAGCATGTTTGCCATCATCAGTCATGCAATTTCTTGGGTTCCAAAATCTTAAAGTAGTTAGATGAGCTTGAGGGTCGACAACATATCTTATATACATATATGTTCCAAAAGAAACAAGCTGTTTAGACTATATTATGTTCAAATTCCCTCTCTAAATGCGAATGAACATCAAATCAAACATGTACTGCGTTTTCAAAAAGTGCTTATGCAAACTCAATTCAAAAGCACATACTAAGCTTTCTTTGGAGTCTTCTTGAAGTAGAAAGTTTTCTAAAAGGATCTGGCAAGAATTAAGAGCCTAGCAGCTCAAATGAATATTTGAGTCAAATGAAGTTTTCGCTGAAAAAGGCGCAAAAATCAACATCTGCTGTGATTTTGGAAAGTCTGTGCACTGAAATCAAATGAAAGCATGTTTGCCATCATCAGTCATGCAATTTCTTGGGTTCCAAAATCTTAAAGTAGTTAGATGAGCTTGAGGGTCGACAACATATCTTATATACATATATGTTCCAAAAAAACAAGCTGTTTAGACTATATTATGTTCAAATTCCTCTCTAAATGCGAATGAACATCAAATCAAACATGTACTGCGTTTTCAAAAAGTGCTTATGCAAACTCAATTCAAAGCACATACTAAGCTTTCTTTGGGAGTCTTCTTGAAGTAGAAAGTTTTCTAAAAGGATCTGGCAAAATTAAGAGCCTAGCAGCTCAAATGAATATTTGAGTCAAATGAAGTTTTCTCGCTGAAAAAGGCGCCAAAATCAACATCTGCTGTGATTCTGGCCCGTCTCTTTACTGAAATCAAATGAAAGCATGTTTGCCATCATCAGTCATGCAATTTCTTGGGTTCCAAAATCTTAAAAGTAGTTAGATGAGCTTGAGGGTCGACAACATATCTTATATACATATATGTTCCAAAAAGAAACAAGCTGTTTAGACTATATTATGTTCAAATTCCTCTCGTCATGAATGAACATCAAATCAAACATGTACTGCGTTTTCAAAAAGTGCTTATGCAAACTCAATTCAAAGCACATACTAAGCTTTCTTTGGGAGTCTTCTTGAAGTAGAAAGTTTTCTAAAAGGATCTGGCAAAATTAAGAGCCTAGCAGCTCAAATGAATATTTGAGTCAAATGAAATTTTCTCGCTGAAAAGGCGCAAAAATCAACATCTGCTGTGATTTTGGAAAGTCTGCGCTCTGAAATCAAATGAAAGCATGTTTGCCATCATCAGTCATGCAATTTCTTGGGTTCCAAAATCTTAAAGTAGTTAGATGAGCTTGAGGGGTCGACAACATATCTTATATACATATATGTTCCAAAAGAAACAAGCTGTTTAGACTATATTATGTTCAAATTCCCTCTCTCGTGAATGAACATCAAATCAAACATGTACTGCGTTTTCAAAAAAGTGCTTACAAACTCAATTCAAAGCACATACTAAGCTTTCTTTGGGAGTCTTCTTGAAGTAGAAAGTTTTCTAAAAGGATCTGGCAAGAATTAAGAGCCTAGCAGCTCAAATGAATATTTGAGTCAAATGAAGTTTTCTCGCTGAAAAGACGCCAAAAATCAACATCTGCTGTGATTCTGGCCCGTCTGTGCACTGAAATCAAATGAAAGCATGTTTGCCATCATCAGTCATGCAATTTCTTGGGTTCCAAAATCTTAAAGTAGTTAGATGAGCTTGAGGGGTCGACAACATATCTTATATACATATATGCTCCAAAAAGAAACAAGCTGTTTAGACTATATTATGTTCAAATTCCTCTCTCGTCATGAATGAACATCAAATCAAACATGTACTGCGTTTTCAAAAAAGTGCTTATGCAAACTCAATTCAAAGCACATACTAAGCTTTCTTTGGGAGTCTTCTTGAAGTAGAAAGTTTTCTAAAAGGATCTGGCAGAATTAAGAGCCTAGCAGCTCAAATGAATATTTGAGTCAAATGAAGTTTTCTCGCTGAATAGATGCCAAAAATCAACATCTGCTGTGATTTTGGAAAGTCTGCGCACTGAAATCAAATGAAAGCATGTTTGCCATCATCAGTCATGCAATTTCTTGGGTTCCAAAATCTTAAAGTAGTTAGATGAGCTTGAGGGGTCAACAACATATCTTATATACATATATGTTCCAAAAGAAACAAGCTGTTTAGACTATATTATGTTCAAATTCCCTCTCTCTTTGCGAATGAACATCAAATCAAACATGTACTGCGTTTTCAAAAAATGCTTGTACAAACTCAATTCAAAGCACATACTTACCTTGCTTTGGGAGTCTTCTTGAAGTAGAAAGTTTTCTAAAAGGATCTGGCAAGAATTAAGAGCCTAGCAGCTCAAATGAATATTTGAGTCAAATGAAGTTTTCTCGCTGAAAAGACGCCAAAAATCAACATCTGCTGTGATTTTGGAAAGTCCTGCACTGAAATCAAATGAAAGCATGTTTGCCATCATCAGTCATGCAATTTCTTGGGTTCCAAAATCTTAAAGTAGTTAGATGAGCTTGAGGGGTCAACAACATATCTTATATACATATATGTTCCAAAAGAAACAAGCTGTTTAGACTATATTATGTTCAAATTCCCTCTCTAAATGCGAATGAACATCAAATCAAACATGTACTGCGTTTTCAAAAAAGTGCTTATGCAAACTCAATTCAAAGCACATACTTACCTTGCTTATGGAGTCTTCTTGAAGTAGAAAGTTTTCTAAAACGATCTGGCAAGAATTAAGAGCCTAGCAGCTCAAATGAATATTTGAGTCAAATGAAGTTTTCTCGTGAATAGACACCAAAAATCAACATCTGCTGTGATTTTGGAAAGTCTGCGCACTGAAATCAAATGAAAGCATGTTTGCCATCATCAGTCATGCAATTTCTTGGGTTCCAAAATCTTAAAGTAGTTAGATGAGCTTGAGGGGTCGACAACATATCTTATATACATATATGTTCCAAAAGAAACAAGCTGTTTAGACTATATTATGTTCAAATTCCCTCTCTCGTCACGAATGAACATCAAATCAAACATGTACTACGTTTTCAAAAAAGTGCTTATGCAAACTCAATTCAAAGCACATACTTACCTTTCTTTGGGAGTCTTCTTAAAGTAGAAAGTTTTCTAAAACGATCTGGCAAGAATTAAGAGCATAGAAGCTCAAATGAATATTTGAGTCAAATGAAGTTTTCTCGCTGAAAAAGGCGCCAAAAGTCAACATCTGCTGTGATTCTGGCCCGTCTGCGCACTGAAATCAAATGAAAGCATGTTTGCCATCATCAGTCATGCAATTTCTTGGGTTCCAAAATCTTAAAGTAGTTAGATGAGCTTGAGGGGTCGACAAATATTATATACATATATATATAGGTATGTTCCAAAAGAAACAAGCTGTTTAGACTATATTATGTTCAAATTCCCTCTCTCGTCGAATGAACATCAAATCAAACATGTACTGCGTTTTCAAAAAATGCTTATGCAAACTCAATTCAAAGCACATACTTAGCTTTCTTTGGGAGTCTTCTTGAAGTAGAAAGTTTTCTAAAACGATCTGGCAAGAATTAAGAGCCTAGCAGCTCAAATGAATATTTGAGTCAAATGAAGTTTTCTCGCTGAAAAGACGCCAAAAATCAACATCTGCTGTGATTTTGGAAAGTCTGCGCACTGAAATCAAATGAAAGCATGTTTGCCATCATCAGTCATGCAATTTCTTGGGTTCCAAAATCTTAAAGTAGTTAGATGAGCTTGACTTATATACATATATGTTCCAAAAGAAACAAGCTGTTTAGACTATATTATGTTCAAATTCCCTCTCTCAAATGCGAATGAACATCAAATCAAACATGTACTGCGTTTTCAAAAAAGTGCTTATGCAAACTCAATTCAAAAGCACATACTAAGCTTTCTTTGGGAGTCTTCTTGAAGTAGAAAGTTTTCTAAAAGGATCTGGAAGAATTAAGAGCCTAGCAGCTCAAATGAATATTTGAGTCAAATGAAGTTTTCTCGCTGAAAAGACGCCAAAAATCAACATCTGCTGTGATTCTGGCCCGTCTGCGCACTGAAATCAAATGAAAGCATGTTTGCCATCATCAGTCATGCAATTTCTTGGGTTCCCAATATCTTAATTTAGTGTAGATGAGCTTGAGGGTCGACAACATATCTTATATACATATATGTTCCAAAAGAAACAAGCTGTTTAGACTATATTATGTTCAAATTCCCTCTCTCGTCGCGAATGAACATCAAATCAAACATGTACTGCGTTTTCAAAAAAGTGCTTATGCAAACTCAATTCAAAGCACATACTAAGCTTTCTTTGGGAGTCTTCTTGAAGTAGAAAGTTTTCTAAAACGATCTGGCAAGAATTAAGAGCCTAGCAGCTCAAATGAATATTTGAGTCAAATGAAGTTTTCTCGCTGAAAAGACGCCAAAAATCAACATCTGCTGTGATTTTGGAAAGTCTGCGCACTGAAATCAAATGAAAGCATGTTTGCCATCATCAGTCATGCAATTTCTTGGGTTCCAAAATCTTAAAGTAGTTAGATGAGCTTGAGGGGTCGACAACATATCTTATATAAATATATGTTCCAAAAGAAACAAGCTGTTTAGACTATATTATGTTCAAATTCCCTCTCTCGTCGCGAATGAACATCAAATCAAACATGTACTGCGTTTTCAAAAAAGTGCTTATGCAAACTCAATTCAAAGCACATACTAAGCTTTCTTTGGGAGTCTTCTTGAAGTAGAAAGTTTTCTAAAACGATCTGGCAAGAATTAAGAGCCTAGCAGCTCAAATGAATATTTGAGTCAAATGAAGTTTTCTCGCTGAAAAGACGCCAAAAATCAACATCTGCTGTGATTCTGGCCCGTCTGCGCACTGAAATCAAATGAAAGCATGTTTGCCATCATCAGTCATGCAATTTCTTGGGTTCCAAAATCTTAAAGTAGTTAGATGAGCTTGAGGGGTCGACAACATATCTTATATACATATATGTTCCAAAAGAAACAAGCTGTTTAGACTATATTATGTTCAAATTCCCTCTCTAAATGCGAATGAACATCAAATCAAACATGTACTGCTTTTTAAAAAATTGCTTATGCAAACTCAATTCAAAGCACATACTTAGCTTTCTTTGGGAGTCTTCTTAAAGTAGAAAGTTTTCTAAAAGGATCTGGCAAAATTAAGAGCCTAGCAGCTCAAATGAATATTTGAGTCAAATGAAGTTTTCTCGCTGAAAAGGCGCCAAAATCAACATCTGCTGTGATTTTGGAAAGTCTGCGCACTGAAATCAAATGAAAGCATGTTTGCCATCATCAGTCATGCAATTTCTTGGGTTCCAAAATCTTAAAGTAGTTAGATGAGCTTGAGGGGTTGACAATATATCTTATATACATATATGTTCCAAAGAAACAAGCTGTTTAGACTATATTATGTTCAAATTCCTCTCTCGTCATGAATGAACATCAAATCAAACATGTACTGCGTTTTCAAAAAGTGCTTATGCAAACTCAATTCAAAGCACATACTAAGCTTTCTTTGGGAGTCTTCTTGAAGTAGAAAGTTTTCTAAAACGATCTGGCAAGAATTAAGAGCCTAGCAGCTCAAATGAATATTTGAGTCAAATGAAGTTTTCTCGCTGAAAACACGCCAAAAATCAACATCTGCTGTGATTCTGGCCCGTCTGTGCACTGAAATCAAATGAAAGCATGTTTGCCATCATCAGTCATGCAATTTCTTGGGTTCCAAAATCTTAAAGTAGTTAGATGAGCTTGAGGGGTCGACAACATATCTTATATACATATATGTTCCCAAAAGAAACAAGCTGTTTAGACTATATTATGTTCAAATTCCCTCTCTAAATGCGAATGAACATCAAATCAAACATGTACTTCGTTTTCTAAAAATGCTTATGCAAACTCAATTCAAAGCACATACTTACCTTGCTTATGGAGTCTTCTTAAAGTAGAAAGTTTTCTAAAAGGATCTGGCAAGAATTAAGAGCCTAGCAGCTCAAATGAATATTTGAGTCAAATGAAGTTTTCTCGCTGAAAAGGCGCCAAAAATCAACATCTGCTGTGATTTTGGAAAGTCTGCGCACTGAAATCAAATGAAAGCATGTTTGCCATCATCAGTCATGCAATTTCTTGGGTTCCAAAATCTTAAAGTAGTTAGATGAGCTTGAGGGGTCGACAACATATCTTATATACATATATATAGGTATGTTCCAAAAGAAACAAGCTGTTTAGACTATATTATGTTCAAATTCCCTCTCTCGTCGCGAATGAACATCAAATCAAACATGTACTGCGTTTTCAAAAAATGCTTGTACAAACTCAATTCAAAGCACATACTTACCTTGCTTTGGGAGTCTTCTTGAAGTAGAAAGTTTTCTAAAAGGATCTGGCAAGAATTAAGAGCCTAGCAGCTCAAATGAATATTTGAGTCAAATGAAGTTTTCTCGCTGAAAAGACGCCAAAAATCAACATCTGCTGTGATTTTGGCCCGTCTGCGCACTGAAATCAAATGAAAGCATGTTTGCCATCATCAGTCATGCAATTTCTTGGGTTCCAAAATCTTAAAGTAGTTAGATGAGCTTGAGGGGTCGACAACATATCTTATATACATATATGTTCCAAAAGAAACAAGCTGTTTAGACTATATTATGTTCAAATTCCTCTCTAAATCATGAATGAACATCAAATCAAACATGTACTGCGTTTTCAAAAATGCTTATACAAACTCAATTCAAAGCACATACTTACCTTGCTTATGGGAGTCTTCTTAAAGTAGAAAGTTTTCTAAAAGGATCTGGCAAGAATTAAGAGCCTAGCAGCTCAAATGAATATTTGAGTCAAATGAAGTTTTCTCGCTGAAAAGACGCCAAAAATCAACATCTGCTGTGATTTTGGAAAGTCTGCGCACTGAAATCAAATGAAAGCATGTTTGCCATCATCAGTCATGCAATTTCTTGGGTTCCAAAATCTTAAAGTAGTTAGATGAGCTTGAGGGGTCGACAATATATCTTATATACATATATGTTCCAAAAGAAACAAGCTGTTTAGACTATATTATGTTCAAATTCCCTCTCTCGTCGCGAATGAACATCAAATCAAACATGTACTGCGTTTTCAAAAAATGCTTGTACAAACTAAATTCAAAGCACATACTTACCTTGCTTATGGAGTCTTCTTGAAGTAGAAAGTTTTCTAAAACGATCTGGCAAGAATTAAGAGCCTAGCAGCTCAAATGAATATTTGAGTCAAATGAAGTTTCTCGGCGAATAGACGCCAAAAATCAACATCTGCTGTGATTTTGGAAAGTCTGCGCACTGAAATCAAATGAAAGCATGTTTGCCATCATCAGTCATGCAATTTCTTGTGTTCCAAAATCTTAAAGTAGTTAGATGAGCTTGAGGGGTCGACAATATATCTTATATACATATATGTTCCAAAAAACAAGCTGTTTAGACTATATTATGTTCAAATTCCCTCTCTAAATCACGAATGAACATCAAATCAAACATGTACTGCGTTTTCAAAAAAGAGCTTAAGCAAACTCAATTCAAAAGCACATACTTAGCTTTCTTTGGAGTCTTCTTGAAGTAGAAAGTTTTCTAAAACGATCTGGCAAAATTAAGAGCCTAGCAGCTCAAATGAATATTTGAGTCAAATGAAGTTTTCTCGCTGAAAAAACGCCAAAAATCAACATCTGCTGTGATTCTGGCCCGTCTGCGCACTGAAATCAAATGAAAGCATGTTTGCCATCATCAGTCATGCAATTTCTTGGGTTCCAAAATCTTAAAGTAGTTAGATGAGCTTGAGGGTCGACAACATATCTTATATACATATATGTTCCCAAAAGAAACAAGCTGTTTAGACTATATTATGTTCAAATTCCCTCTCTCGTCGCGAATGAACATCAAATCAAACATGTACTGCGTTTTCAAAAAGTGCTTATGCAAACTCAATTCAAAGCACATACTAAGCTTTCTTTGGGAGTCTTCTTGAGGTAGAAAGTTTTCTAAAACGATCTGGCAAGAATTAAGAGCCTAGCAGCTCAAATGAATATTTGAGTCAAATGAAGTTTTCTCGCTGAAAAGACGCCAAAAATCAACATCTGCTGTGATTTTGGAAAGTCTTCGCACTGACATCAAATGAAAGCATGTTTGCCATCATCAGTCATGCAATTTCTTGGGTTCCAAAATCTTAAAGTAGTTAGATGAGCTTGAGGGTCGACAACATATCTTATATACATATATGTTCCAAAAAACCAAGCTGTTTAGACTATATTATGTTCAAATTCCCTCTCTCGTCGCGAATGAACATCAAATCAAACATGTACTGCGTTTTCAAAAAAGTGCTTATGCAAACTCAATTCAAAGCACATACTAAGCTTTCTTTGGGAGTCTTCTTGAAGTAGAAAGTTTTCTAAAAGGATCTGGCAAGAATTAAGAGCCTAGCAGCTCAAATGAATATTTGAGTCAAATGAAGTTTTCTCGCTGAAAAGACGCCAAAAATCAACATCTGCTGTGATTCTGGCCCGTCTGCGCACTGAAATCAAATGAAAGCATGTTTGCCATCATCAGTCATGCAATTTCTTGGGTTCCAAAATCTTAAAGTAGTTAGATGAGCTTGAGGGGTCGACAACATATCTTATATACATATATATATAGGTATGTTCCAAAAGAAACAAGCTGTTTAGACTATATTATGTTCAAATTCCCTCTCTCTTTGCGAATGAACATCAAATCAAACATGTACTGCGTTTTTCAAAAAAGTGCTTATGCAAACTCAATTCAAAGCACATACTAAGCTTTCTTTGGGAGTCTTCTTGAAGTAGAAAGTTTTCTAAAACGATCTGGCAAGAATTAAGAGCCTAGCAGCTCAAATGAATATTTGAGTCAAATGAAGTTTTCTCGCTGAAAAGAGGCCAAAAATCAACATCTGCTGTGATTTTGGAAAGTCTCTTGCACTGAAATCAAATGAAAGCATGTTTGCCATCATCAGTCATGCAATTTCTTGGGTTCCAAAATCTTAAAGTAGTTAGATGAGCTTGAGGGTCGACAACATATCTTATATACATATATGTTCCAAAAGAAACAAGCTGTTTAGACTATATTATGTTCAAATTCCCTCTCTCGTCGCGAATGAACATCAAATCAAACATGTACTGCGTTTTCAAAAAATGCTTATACAAACTCAATTCAAAGCACATACTAAGCTTTCTTTGGAGTCTTCTTGAAGTAGAAAGTTTTCTAAAACGACCTGGCAAGAATTAAGAGCCTAGCAGCTCAAATGAATATTTGAGTCAAATGAAGTTTTCTCGGCGAATAGACGCCCACAATCAACATCTGCTGTGATTTTGGAAAGTCTGCGCACTGAAATCAAATGAAAGCATGTTTGCCGTCATCAGTCATGCAATTTCTTGGGTTCCAAAATCTTAAAGTAGTTAGATGAGCTTGAGGGGTCGACAACAAATCTTATATACATATATATACAGGTATGTTCCAAAAGAAACAATCTGTTTAGTCTATATTATGTTCATATTCCCTCTCTAAATGGCGAATGAACATCAAATCAAACATGTACTGCGTTTTCAAAAAAGTGCTTATGCAAACTCAATTCAAAGCACATACTAAGCTTTCTTTGGGAGTCTTCTTGAAGTAGAAAGTTTTCTAAAACGATCTGGCAAGAATTAAGAGCCTAGCAGCTCAAATGAATATTTGAGTCAAATGAAGTTTTCTCGCTGAAAAGCACGCCAAAATCAACATCTGCTGTGATTCTGGCCCGTCTGCGCACTGAAATCAAAAGAAAGCATGTTTGCCATCATCAGTCATGCAATTTCTTGGGTTCCAAAATCTTAAAGTAGTTAGATGAGCTTGAGGGGTCGACAATATATCTTATATACATATATGTTCCAAAAGAAACAAGCTGTTTAGACTATATTATGTTCAAATTCCCTCTCTCGCGAATGAACATCAAATCAAACATGTACTGCGTTTTCAAAAAAGTGCTTATGCAAACTCAATTCAAAGCACATACTAAGCTTTCTTTTGGGAGTCTTCTTGAAGTAGAAAGTTTTCTAAAAGGATCTGGCAGAATTAGAGCCTAGCAGCTCAAATGAATATTTGAGTCAAATGAAGTTTTCTCACTGAAAAGATGCCAAAAATCAACATCTGCTGTGATTTTGGAAAGTCTGCGCACTGAAATCAAATGAAAGCATGTTTGCCATCATCAGTCATGCAATTTCTTGGGTTCCAAAATCTTAAAGTAGTTAGATGAGCTTGAGGGGTCGACAACATATCTTATATACATATATGTTCCAAAAGAAACAAGCTGTTTAGACTATATTATGTTCAAATTCCTCTCTCTCAATGCGAATGAACATCAAATCAAACATGTACTGCGTTTTCAAAAAGTGCTTATGCAAACTCAATTCAAAAGCACATACTAAGCTTTCTTTGGGAGTCTTCTTGAAGTGAAAGTTTTCTAAAAGGATCTGGCAGAATTAAGAGCCTAGCAGCTCAAATGAATATTTGAGTCAAATGAAGTTTTTCGCTGAAAAAGGCGCAAAAATCAACATCTGCTGTGATTCTGGCCGTCTGCGCACTGAAATCAAATGAAAGCATGTTTGCCATCATCAGTCATGCAATTTCTTGGGTTCCAAAATCTTAAAGTAGTTAGATGAGCTTGAGGGTCGACAACATATCTTATATACATATATGTTCCAAAAGAAACAAGCTGTTTAGACTATATTATGTTCAAATTCCCTCTCTCTTCGCGAATGAACATCAAATCAAACATGTACTGCGTTTTCAAAAAAGTGCTTGTACAAACTCAATTCAAAGCACATACTAAGCTTTCTTTGGGAGTCTTCTTGAAGTAGAAAGTTTTCTAAAAGGATCTGGCAAGAATTAAGAGCCTAGCAGCTCAAATGAATATTTGAGTCAAATGAAGTTTTCTCGGCGAATAGACGCCAAAAATCAACATCTGCTGTGATTTTGGAAAGTCTGTGCACTGAAATCAAATGAAAGCATGTTTGCCATCATCAGTCATGCAATTTCTTGGGTTCCAAAATCTTAAAGTAGTTAGATGAGCTTGAGGGGTCGACAACATATCTTATATACATATATGTTCCAAAAGAAACACGCTGTTTAGACTATATTATGTTCAAATTCCCTCTCTCGTCGCGAATGAACATCAAATCAAACATGTACTGCGTTTTCAAAAAAGTGCTTATGCAAACTCAATTCAAAGCACATACTAAGCTTTCTTTGGGAGTCTTCTTGAAGTAGAAAGTTTTCTAAAAGGATCTGGCAAGAATTAAGAGCCTAGCAGCTCAAATGAATATTTGAGTCAAATGAAGTTTTCTCGCTGAAAAGACGCCAAAAATCAACATCTGCTGTGATTTTGGAAAGTCTGCGCACTGAAATCAAATGAAAGCATGTTTGCCATCATCAGTCATGCAATTTCTTGGGTTCCAAAATCTTAAAGTAGTTAGATGAGCTTGAGGGGTCGACAACATATCTTATATACATATATGTTCCAAAAGAAACACGCTGTTTAGACTATATTATGTTCAAATGCCCTCTCTCGTCGCGAATGAACATCAAATCAAACATGTACTGCGTTTTCAAAAAATGCTTGTACAAACTCAATTCAAAGCACATACTTACCTTGCTTATGGAGTCTTTTTAAAGTAGAAAGTTTTCTAAAAGGATCTGGCAAGAATTAAGAGCCTAGCAGCTCAAATGAATATTTGAGTCAAATGAAGTTTTTCTAGCTGAAAAGGCGCCAAAATCAACATCTGCTGTGATTCTGGTCGTCTGCGCACTGAAATCAAATGAAAGCATGTTTGCCATCATCAGTCATGCAATTTCTTGGGTTCCAAAATCTTAAAGTAGTTAAGATGAGCTTGAGGGTCGACAATATATCTTATATACATATATGTTCAAAAGAAACAAGCTGTTTAGACTATATTATGCTCAAATTCCCTCTCTCGTCGCGAATGAACATCAAATCAAACATGTCCCGCGTTTTCAAAAAGTGCTTATGCAAACTCAATTCAAAAGCACATACTAAGCTTTCTTTGGGAGTCTTCTTGAAGTAGAAAGTTTTCTAAAACGATCTGGCAAAATTAAGAGCCTAGCAGCTCAAATGAATGTTTGAGTCAAATGAAGTTTTCTCACTGAAAAGCGCCAAAAATCAACATCTGCTGTGATTTTGGAAAGTCTCTTGAGTGAAATCAAATGAAAGCTTATGTTTGCCATCATCAGTCATGCAATTTCTTGCGTTCCAAAATCTTAAAGTAGTTAGATGAGCTTGAGGGTCGACAACCCAACAAATATTATATACATATATATATACAGGTATGTTCCAAAAGAAACAAGCTGTTTAGACTATATTATGCTCAAATTCCCTCTCTCGTCGCGAATGAACATCAAATCAAACATGTACTGCGTTTTCAAAAAAGTGCTCATACAAACTCAATTCAAAAGCACATACTAAAGCTTTCTTTGGGAGTCTTCTTGAAGTAGAAAGTTTTCTAAAAGCGATCTGGCAAAAATTAAGAGCCTAGCAGCTCAAATGAATATTTGAGTCAAATGAAGTTTTCTCGCTGAAAAAGGCAGCAAAATCAACATCTGCTGTGATTCTGGCCCGTCTGCGCACTGAAATAAAATGAATGCATGTTTGCCATCATCAGTCGTATGTACAATTTCTTGGGTTTACCCAAAAATCTTAAAAAAGTAGTTAGATGAGCTTGAGCGATTCGACAACATATCTTATATACATATATGTTCCAAAAAACAAGCTGTTTAGACTATATTATGCTCAAATTCCTCTCTCGTCATGAATGAACATCAAATCAAAGCGTCCTACTTGCGTTTTCAAAAAGTGCTCATGCAAACTCAATTCAAAGCACATACTAAGCTTTCTTTGGGAGATCTTCTTGAAGTGAAAGTTTTCTAAAACGATCTGTGCAAAATTAAGAGCCTAGCAGCTCAAATGAATAACCCCAGAGTCAAATGAAGATTTTCTCAAAGCTGAAAAGCGCCCACAATCAACATCTGCTGTGTGATTTTGGAAAGTCTGCGCACTGAAAGAATCAAATGAAAGCATGTTTGCCATCATCAGTCATGCAATTTCTTGGGTTCCAAAAAATCTTAAAGTAGTTAGATGAGCTTGAGGGGTCGACAACATATCTTATATACATATATGTTCCAAAAAACAAGCTGTTTAGACTATATTATGTTCAAATTCCTCTCTCGTCATGAATGAACATCAAATCAAACATGTACTGGATTTTAAAAAAAAGTGTAACATGCAAACTCAATTCAAAAGCACATACTAAGCTTTCTTTTGGGAGTCTTCTTGAAGTAGAAAGTTTTTCAAAACGATCTGGCAAAATTAAAGAGCCTAGCAGCTCAAATGAATATTTGGAGTCAAATGAGAGGATTTTCTGAAACGAATAGGCGCCAAAAATCAACATCTGCTGTGATTTTGGAAGAGTCTGTGCACTGAAATCAAATGAAAGCATGTTTGCCATCATCAGTCATGCAATTTCTTGGGTTCCAAAATCTTAAAGAAGTAGTTAGATGAGCTTGAGGGGGTCAAAAACCAACATATCTTATTTACATATATGTTTCCAAAAAGAAACCACGCTTCATTTTAGACTATATTATGTTCAAATTCCTCTCTAAATCAAGCGAATGAATATCCAAATCAAACATGTACTGCGTTTTCAAAAAGTGCTTATACAAACTCAATTCAAAAGCACATACTAAGCTTTCTTTGGGAGTCTTCTTGAAGTAGAAAAGTTTTCTAAAGGATCTGGCAAAATTAAGAGCCTAGCAGCTCAAAGGAATAATTGAGTCAAATGAAGTTTTCTATAAGCTGAAAAAGGCGCCCAAAATCAACATCTGCTGTGATTTTTTGAAAGTCTCTTACTAAAGCTAATCAAATGAAAGCTTATGTTTGCCATCATCAGGGTCATGCAATTTTCTTCGCGTTCCAAAATCTTAAAGTATTTAGATTAGCTTGAGAATTCGACAACATATCTTATATACATATATATGTTCTAAAAAAACTTACGCTGTTTAGACTATATTATGTTAAAATGCACTCTCTCGTGGCGAATGAAAATCAAATCAAACATGTACTGCGTTTTTCAAAAAATGCTTGTACAAACTCAATTCAAAGCACATACTTACCTTGCTTATGGAGTCTTTTTTAAAAGTACAAAGTTTTCTAAAAGGATCTGGCAAGAATTTAGAGCCTAGCAGCTCAAATGAATATTTGAGGTCAAATGAAGGATTTTCTCGCTGAAAAAGGCGCCAAAAATCAACATCTGCTGTGATTCTGGTCATCTCTTTTAGCACTGAAAATCAAATGACTGAGCATGTTTGCCATCATCAGTCATGTGCAATTTCTTGGGTTCCAAAATCTTAAAGTAGATTAGATGAGCTTGAGGGGTGCGACATCTATCTCATATACATATATGTTCCAAAAAGAAACAAAGCTGTTTAGATTTATATTATGCTCAAATTCCCTCTCTAAATGCATGAGGCGAATGAACATCAAATCAAACATGTACTGCGTTTTCAAAAAGTGCTCATACAAACTCAATTCAAAGCACATACTAAGCTTTCTTTGGGAGTCTTCTTGAAGTAGAAGAAGTTTTCTAAAACGATCTGGCTTAAGAATTAAGAGCCCTAGCAGCTCAAATGAATATTTGAGTCAAATGAAGTTTTTCTCGCTGAAAAAGGCGCCAAAAATCAACTTATCTGCTGTGATTTTTGGAAAGTCTGCTTTTCTTACTGAAATCCAAATGAAAGCTTATGTTTGCCATCATCAGTCATGCAATTTCTTGGGTTCCCAAAAATCTTAAAGTAGTTAGATGAGCTTGAGGAATTCGACAACATATCTTATTTACATATATGTTCCAAAAAGAAACATAGCTGTTTTAGACTATATTATGTTCAAATTCCTCTCTAAATCCATGAATGAACATCAAATCAAACATGTAGCCTGCGTTTTCAAGAAAGTGCTTATGCAAACTCCAATTCAAAAGCACATACTAAGCTTTTCTTTTGGAGTCTTCTTGAAGTAGAAAAGTTTTTCCTAAAAAAGGATCTGGCAGAATTAAGAGCCTAGCAGCTCAAATGAATATTTGGAGTCCGTAAATGAAGTTTTCTAAGCTGAAAAAAGGCATAAAAAATCAACATCTGCTGTGATTCTGGCCCGTCTGCGCACTGAAAATCAAATGTGAATGCATGTTTGCCATCATCAGTCATGCAATTTCTTGGGTTCCAAAATCTTAAAGTAGTTAGATGAGAGCTTGAAAAGCGATTCGACAACATATCTTATATACATATATGTTCCAAAAAAAAAGAAACAAGCTGTTTAGACTATATTATGCTCCAAATTCCTCTCTCTCATGGCTTGAATGAACATCAAATCAAAGCGTGCTACTGCGTTTTCAAATAAGTGCTCATGCAAACTCAATTCAAAGCTTTATACTAAGCTTTCTTTGGGAGTCTTACTTGGAAGTAGAAAGTTTTCTAAAAGCGATCTGGCAGAATTAAGAGCCTAACCCAGCTCAAATGAATATTTGAGTCAAATGAAGTTTTCTCGCTGAAAAAGCGCCAAAAATCAACATGTGCTGTGATTTTTTGAAGAGTCTGCGCTTACTGAAATCAAATGAAAAGCATGTTTGCCATCATCAGTCATGCAATTTGCTTGGGTTCCAAAAATCTTAAAAGTATTGTTAAGAATGAGCTTGAGGGGAATTCGAGCAACATATCTTATATATACATATATGTTCCAAAAGAAACCGCTGTTTAGACTTATATTATGTTCAAATTCCCTCTCTAAATACGCGAATGAACATCAAATCAAACATGTACTGCGTTTTTCAAAAAGTCGCGTATGCAAAACTCGAATTCAAAGCACATACTAAGCTTTCTTTGCGGAGTCTTCTTGAAGTAGAAAGTTTTTCTAAAAGCGATCTGGCAAGAATGAAGAGACCAGCAGCTCAAATGAATATTTGGAGTCGAAATGAAGTTTTCTTTCGGCGAATAAGCGCCTAATCAACATCTGCTGTGATTTTGGAAAGTCTGCGCACTGAAATCAAATGAAAACATGTTTGCACGTCATCAGTCATGCAATTTCTTGGGTTCCCAGAAATTCTTAAAGAAGTAGTTGGAGGAGATGAGCTTTGAGAAATCGACAACATATCTCTTATTACATATATGTTCCAAAAAAGAAACAAGCTGTTTTAAGGAACTATATTATGTTCAAATTCCCTCTCTGCGTCGGCGAATGAACATCAAATCCAAACATGTACTATAGTTTTTCAAAAAGTGTATGCCTAAACTCAATTCAAAAGCACATACTAAGCTTTTCTTTGGGAGTCTTCTTGAAGTAGAGAAGTTTTTCTAAAAAGGATCTGGCAAAATTAAGAAGCCTAGCAGCTCAAATGAATATTTGGAGTCAAATGGAATTTTCTTAAGCTTTGAAAAGGAACGCCAAAAATCAACATCTGCTGTGATTCTGGCCACGTCTAAGCACTGAAATCAAATGAATGCATGTTTGCCATCATCAGTCCCTGCAATTTTCTTGGGTTCCCAAAATCTTAAGAAGTAGTTAGACCGTGAGCTTGAGGTCGACAACATATCTTATATACATATATGTTCAAAAGAAACAAGCTGTTTAGACTATATTATGTTCAGAGAATTCCCTCTCGTAAATGGCGAATGAACATCAAATCAAACATGTACTGCGTTTTTCAAAAAGTGCTTATGCAAACTTCAAGTTCAGCACATACTAAGCTTTCTTTGGGAGTCTTCTTAGAAGTAGAAAAGTTTTCTAAAAGCGATCTGGCAAGAATTAAGAGAGCCTAGCAGCTCAAAATGAATATTTGAGTCAAATGAGATACTACTCGTGAGATAGGCATGTAAAATCAACATCTGCTTTCTGTGATTTTTGGAAAGTCTGTGCACTGAAATCAAATGAAAGCCCATGTTTGCCATCATCGAAGTCATGCAATTTCTTGGGTTCCAAAATCTTAAAGTAGTTAACTTAGATGAGCTTGAGAGGTCGACAACATATCTTATTTACATATATATGTTCCAAAAAGAAACACGCTGTTTAGACTATATTATGTTCAAATTCCTCTCTAGGCGCGAATGAACATCAAATCAAACATGTACTGCGTTTTTTCAAAAAGTGCTTATGCAAACTCAATTCAAAAGCACATACTAAGCTTTCTTTGGGAGTCTTCTTGAAGTAGAAAAGAAGTTTTTCTAAAGGATCTGGCAAGAATTAAGAGCCTAGCAGCTCAAATGAATATTTGAGTCAAATGAAATTTTTCTACGCTGAAAAAAGGCATAAAAAATCAACATCTGCTGTGATTTTTGAAAGTCTCACTTGCTTACTGAAATCAAATATGAAAGCATGTTTGCCATCATCAGTCATGCAATTTCTTGCGTTCCAAAATCTTAAAGTATTTAGATGAGCTTGAGGGTCGACAACATATCTTATATACATATATGTTCCTAAAAAAGAAACAAGCTGTTTTAGACTATATTATGTTCAAATGCCCTCTCTGCGTCAGCGAATGAACATCAAATCAAACATGTACTGCGTTTTCAAAAATGCTTTAATGCAAACTCAATTCCAAAGCACATACTTACGCTTGCTTATGGAGTCTTTCTTAAAGTAGAAAAGTTTTCTAAAAAGGATCTGGCAAGAATTAAGAGCCTAGCAGCTCAAATGAATATTTGAGTCAAATGAAGTTTTCTTAAGCTGAAAAAGCGCCAAAAATCAACATCTGCTGTGATTCTGGTCCGTCCTGCGCACTGAAATCAAATAAGCTTATGTTTGCCATCATCAGTCATGCAATTTCTTGGGTTCCAAAAATCTTAAAGTAGTTAGATGAGCTTGAGGGTCGACAATATATCTCCTATATACATATATGTTCCAAAAGAAAACAAGCTGTTTAGACTATATTATGTTCAAATTCCTCTCTGAAATAAATGCGAATGAACATCAAATCAAACATGTACTGCGTTTTCAAAAAAGTGCTTATGCAAACTCAATTCAAAAGCACATACTAAAAGCTTTCTTTGAGAGTCTTCTTGAAGTAGAAAAGTTTTCTAAAAGCTTGATCTGGCAAGAATTAAGAGCCTAGCAGCTCAAATGAATGTTTGAGTCAAATGAAGTTTACTTTTCTGCAGCTGAAAAGGCGCCAAAAATCAACATCTGCTGTGATTTTTGGAAAGTCTGCGCACTGAAATCAAATGAAAGCATGTTTGCCATCATCAGTCCTTATGCAATTTCTTGGGTTCCAAAATCTTAAAGTAGTTAAGAAAGCTTGAGGGAGTGCGACAACATATCTTATTTACATATATGTTCCAAAAAAGAAACAAGCTATTTAGACTATATTATGTTCAAATTTCCTCTCACAAATGCAGCGAATGAACATCAAATCAAACATGTACTGCGTTTTCAAAAAGTGCTTATGCAAACTCAATTCAAAAGCACATACAAGCTTTCTTGGAGTCTTCTTGAAGTAGAAAGAAGTTTCTAAAAAGGATCTAAGCAAGGGGCAAAAGAGCCTAGCAGCTCAAATGAATATTTGAGTCAAATATGAAGTTTTCTCGCTGAAAAGAGCGCCAAAATCAACATCTGCTGTGATTTTGGAAAGTCCTGCGCACTGAAATCAAATGAAAGCATGTTTGCCATCATCAGTCCATATTTGAAAATTTCTTGGGTTCCAAAAATCTTAAAGTAGTTCGAGATGAAGGCAGAGATTCGAAACAACATATCTTATTTACATATATGTTCCAAAAGAAACAAAGCTGTTTTAGACTATATTATGTTCAAATTTCCCTCTCTCGTCCCGAATGAACATCAAATCCAAACATGTACTCACGTTTAAAAAAGTGCATATACAAGCTCAATTCCAGCACATACTAAACTTTCTTTGAGAGTCTTCTTGAGTAGAAAAGTTTTCTAAAAAGGATCTGGCAAGAATTAAGAGCCTAGCAGCTCAAATGAATATTTGAGGTCAAATGAAGGATTTTTACACTATAAGCTGAAAAGGCAGCCAAAAAATCAACATCTGCTGTCAGATTTTGAAAGTCTGTATACTGAAATCAAATGAAAGCATGTTTATCATCAATCAATGACAAATTATTTGGATTAAATAGAGTTAAACAGATATTATATAAAAACAACAATTGAATAGACATCAAATCAATTATATACTCTTGATTTTTCAAAAAATTGCTCATGCAAACTCAATTCAAAAGCACATACTAAAGCTTTCTTTTGGGAGTCTTCTTCTTGAAGTGAAAGAAGTTTTCTAAGCGATCTGGCAAGAATTAAGAGCCTAGCAGCTCAAATGAATATTTGAGTCAAATGAAGTTTTCTAAGCTGAAAAAAGGCGTAAAATCAACATCTGCTGTGATTTTGGAAAGTCTCATACTGAAATCAAGATAAGCATGTTTGCCATCATC
>NW_024401915.1:5000-27500 GCF_016859285.1 Xiphias gladius
TTGCAAAACTTAATTCAATCAACAAAAGTTATATCATGACAGTCTTTAAATGACAGTCATAACACGTTAAAAAGGCGTATTCTTCCTCTCCACTAACAATGCAAATTTCCCATGTGTCTCAAGAAGCCAAAGTTATCAGAAAGATAAGAAAAAACTACAGTAATGAGGAAGAACTCTGAAATGTATCTCCAAACCAACCAGATCCTTGCGTGTCTGCCAGGTTGTGTGTCCAGGATGTGGAGGGAGACATTCTAGTGACTTTGATGCGTCATAATGAATCAAGCTCTGAAGTACACGTCGCAATGACGTCACAGACTTCTGGCGCGCGCCTGCGCACACACACGCTTGTTTTTTCACGTCGGATTTAAATGTTATGAAATAAACTTTTATTTATAATAATACTGAACACCTTACAGTATTATTTTTATTTAACAGTTATATGTTAGATTTCAGAAAAACAGTAGCAGAAAAAAGTACGAGCCCTTCGGAATTACCTGGTTTTCTGCATGGATTGGTCATAAAATGTGATCTGATCTTGATCTAACTCATAGTTATAGACAAACGCAATGAGCCTAAACTAATTACGCACAAACGATTACAATCCTTCAACATTCGTAGTGCTCGTGGAAAAAGTGATTGAACCCTTGGATTTACTGTAACATAGACCACGGCCTCTTAACAGTGCATAGAAAACTTAATTTTTTCGTTATCTTTTTATCGTCATTTGACTGAATTTATTATAGCGACTTAGTTGCGCTTTTTCGGTTTCAAAACACTGAGTTGTGTGCGATAGGCTATAAATGTCGTTTGGATGTAATGAGATGGCTTTGAAGGAAGGCCAGAGCTTCAGCTGTGCTAAATAATTAGTTCCCATTACGTTATTAAATAAGCAATCATATTCATCTTTTATCATTTCCCCCTAACAATAATAATAATATTAATAAAATGATGATGTTAATGATTGTGAAGAACACTCCCCCCGCATTGGAATGAAGAATATATTAAATGTGGCATTACATATAGTTACATTATTACATTACATTATATTACATATAATTACGTTTGATATGATTTGAAATCGCGTAATTATAGAGCTCCAGCACCATCTGTGTTAAATAGATATTTGCGGTTGCCTGTACATCGAGCCTGAAATCAACTTTTTTCAAATGCGTTTTCTTTCATAGATATATTAACATCATCATTATTATTATTATTATTATTATCAATAATAATCAATCAGGAGACGATTCCGTCGTTAACACGGCAACGTCACGTCACGCTTACCCATAATCACTGCGCTTTCATTCATTTCACCTGCCACCGGACTACAGTAGGTATTTCAACCCACGGGGTGTTCATTAGCTCAAAACACGAAATAGTGTTACTGTTATGTCATTGTAGCCCAGTGTCTATAGCGTTTCATCCCTGGAGATTAGGCTGAGTGTGTTAGTGTGTTGCGTTAACTTTTACACGGCTGCTATTTGCCAAATGCGGCTTGCTAACGCTAACTGTAACGTTGAGCTAGCAGACTCAGGTTGAAGTTACCTAGCCAGCTAAATGTCAACTAGCTATCTCGGCACATTTGGATTGTGGCACTTTCACTTACCAAAATCAGTTTGAACTCATGTATTTGCCCATGTGTTGCGAAGACAGTCATTAACAGAGAGTTGTCGCAGTGGTTAAAGTGCATGGTAAATGTCAGAAGTGTAATTACTGAGAGTTACGTCCAAAGTGGCGCTGGAATTTTTCCAGAGGATTTCACTGGCCTGTGCAGATGACCCAATGTCCCCCTCACGTCCTCACGGCGAACCGGCCGGTCACTCCTAAAGCCGTAAATGCAGAATCAAATAGAAAGCACCCACCACCAACCTACAGATAAAGTATCCCGCAACACTACGGTCAGTGGTGGAATCTAACCAAGTACAAAGTTGAGTGTTTCCATTGTATACAGCTTTATACGTCTACTCCACTACATCTCAGAGGCAAATATTGTACTTTTTACTCCACTACATTTGTCTGAGAGTTTTAGTTACTAGTTGCCATTCAGATTACAATGTTTCTTGCCCTTCCTGTCCACTGAAACCATGTACCTTCAAATGATTTGAGTGTTTGTGATAAACTCAAGGATCAAGTGTTAGCCTTTATGGGTTGAGAACATTCTCTTACCTCTTAAGCTAAATAAACTATTTGAAAAACCCTCTTGGATCAGCTGGAAAATGCATTGTCACAAAGCTGAAAACAGGCTGATTTTCAGGGCTCCTGAAAAGTTTATGTTGACGTTATGAGCATATGATGATCTTATAGACCATGATGCATTGCTGTAGATTAAACTACCCAACAGTATGTGAAGTAGTTAAAAATAGCTGCACCTCAAACATCTACTCTAGTAAAATGCAACATACACATTAAATGCAGCAGTAATATTCATCCAGAAACATCATATATAATAGTAAAACACTGACAGCGACCATTTTACTGCACAGCGAGTACTTTTACTTTTCATACTTTGAGTAAATTTTGCTGATAATTCTTACTTACTACTTACTTTTACTTTGGTGATGTTTTGAATGCAGGACTTTTACTTGTAGTGGAGTATTTTCTCAGTGTGGAATTCGTACTAAGATCTGAATACTTTGTCCACCACTGACTCCGGTGCCATACTTCTGTAAGGCTTTGTCTTTCTGGAAGACACTGAACTGGTCGTGAGATAAGATGGTAATTGTTACTTTAGTTATCTGTGTTTAGTTATCTTTGTAGTTTACAGAATTACCTCATTCACCAAAAGTGTGAAAAGTGTATTACTTTGAAATGAACTAACAATGAATTGGTATAGATTGCCTCACACCCACAGAGTAAATGTTATCATTAAACAAACAGGATGACCTATTTTTAGGAAGTTGAAAGTCATAAACTGAGATTCCCACATTTAGCTATCCAAAAATTATGTACAAATGAATGTTTTAGTGTGGTACCAGGACAGGGTGTAGATGATTTCTTTTCTAGCTTTGATGTTACTTTAGGGCAAGCTTGAGGATAAATTCAGCTGTAAACTACATTTTGGTGTATTTATCTAATTGATCTCTCTACCTCTCAACAATTTTTTTTCCAGCTTGAGAAGTTGTATGCCCTTGGCTTGAAGCACCTGCTGCTGATTGCATATCCTCCTTAGAGGCTGCCATGCAAAACCAAAGTAATGATGCCATTGCATTCCAACCTTAGCACATCCGTTAAGACGTGCCTTGAAAATGTGGTCACAATCTACAAACTGATGGTTCAAGGTGAGAATGTATTTATTTGATAGTCATGAAATGCACACACATACATACAGTATATTGACTATGCGTTGTACAATTTTTGGTATTGATTTGCCCTGTACATTTCCAAACAGCACGAGCAGAAATGCTGGTCTGGCTGTAGCATAGCTACAATGTAGAGTCCTTTTAAAGAGCTGGTATTGTGTAAAATAGCTTTTGGATTGATTAGGATGAGGGTGGGGCCCCTCTCTCGTGCTGTAAAATGACTCATTTCTACCTCCATGGTCTTGTTAAGTTATTTGAAATTTTGAAACGGACAGCTCAAGAGTGAGTGGCGTCGAGGCTAAATTTGAACTTGTTGCTACGTCACACACAACAGTCAAATCAAATATACAGGAAGCCTTAGCTTGAGTCCACCGCTGCCCAGCGCTATGCTGACCTCATACGCACCTTCTGTAGTCAGAGTTTGCATTTCAAAAGAAGGACGAGCAAAACAGGACACTGGAAGTATGTTGAAGCTAAGGCTAGGGAACTCTGGTTGTGTTTGAAATAATTACCTTTTCTTTGTGAGGAAACATAGACACAATCTTATAGTTCTGGAAATTCCTGTTGAAGATTCAACTGTGCAACTGCAGGTTCTTCCCCTTCATTCAGGGTCCGACTCCGGTTCATAGACCGCTATATACTGTCCTACGTCTCCAGCTGTAGCCATTTAGTTAAAGATGCGGCGTAAGGGAAATAATGAATGCAGATTTTATGTATATTTTATGTAAATATCTTCCGGACCTGTGAGGAGGGTTTGGATTTAGAGGAATCTAAACAACTTTTGGTGAATAAAATGTTAGAGATGTGTTTAAAATAGACTCAGTATTTATAAAATTAGTCCAAAAAGGGCCATAATACCAGATCTTTAAGGGCAATCTAGCAGTTAAGTACAAACATTCTTAGGCCAGGTGCACACTATGAGATAATCAGACTCACTTGGTCCCAATTTGCCCATCCGGGAGTAGCAATGTAATTTTAGTTTTTACAGTCCATGAAGACTGTAAACCTAACAGTGTATTTGCCACGTCCAGAAACTCCTTCTTTCTGTTCTGCTTTAGGTTTGTCTGAACCCCGAGGGGTCATAGAATCCCACTGTTTTCAAAAATACATAAAAAATGGCTAGTTGAGACATACTCATTGACATTGACAAATATGTTACATTATTTAAATGAGGCAACCACTGTATCTCTGTCTTAACATGATGTTACAGTGCAGGTAACTATCACACTTAATTTGACTATTTTCTTTTTTCCCCACTTCAATCCCTCTGGTGGCAGCGAGGAGCCAAATTGAAACTTAAGGCAGAGTGGGAGTTTTCCTTTAGATTCACAGCCATCTTTTAATATTCTGTTCTGGTGCAATGGAACTGTTTTAGAGTTTTGTAATAGGCAAAGACTGCAGCCTTTTAATATCATGTCAATAAAAATGAGGGCACTCAGATTATGTAAAAGGATGCATTATGATTGTCATAGCAGCTGTATGTCGGGAAGCATCTGTTAATGTATTTTTGAAAACAATGGGAGTCTATGACATCCAAGAGCTTGGAAATACATGCAGTGGAACATTATACAATGCATGTATAATGTATGCATTATACATGCATTGTAAGTAAGTCTTAGAAGGCTTTGCAATGTAAAATAATGTATTTAATTTTATAAATTTGAATTATTTTAATGAATTAAAATGTAATATGCAGAAATGGAGCACAATTTCCCAGAGTGGAAAGCTTACTATTGATTGTCCAACTATGGCCATTGACTAAAGACTTTTGCAACTGCAAATCAAATTCCATGAGCAAAAAAGGTGCCCAACTCCATGCAAGTCAGTGTCACCACAACCCAACTTCTCTCTCAAAATGCAAAGTTAATACATTTTTTTTGACAAGTGGTTACGATTAGCTCATTTGACTTATTCTGATGTGTCTCCATATTTCAACATGACTGGGACTGCATAGCCGATCGACAGGATATAGCCGATCGGACAAAAAAAAGCAGAGAGCAGCAAGCAGCAGCAGAGCTCTCTCTCTGGTTTAACTCTCAGCTCTGGCTCCCTGGCCCACGTGCCCTAGAGAAACCTGTGGGTGATGTCACACTCACCGCTTCCCTCTTTTTTGGCTGGACAGCAACAGTGGGGCCAGCCCTTTAAACGCGAATGACTGACTGACTGACTGACTGAGAGCTGAAGTTACACCCTTGGTCGGCCAGCGGAATGTTGGTATTTCCCTACTGGCCATCACTCTTTCAAAATTTCAAAAAGAATCAGGGGCAACAGTCTCCATTCCAGGCAGTGTTGCCAACAGAGCCTTAGAGCCTTTGTCCCTAGATTTACCGACTTTTTTTCAAAACCTTTAGCTAGTTTTCTTCACAAAAGCGCCTGGTGACAAATTTAGCATATTTTTAAACAAACGTTAGCTACTGAAGAGAGTCATCAGTATTGCCCGCCATAAGCACTAGGTTCCCCTCCACAGGCTCACCTCAATGTGTCTCATTCCACTGACCACACGGCAGCTGACACAGACGTGATTGAGCCTCTAATATTCTGTTTGAGTGATCATTCTACAGGTAAATATAGCCCAAATGAAAGCACAGCTGTTGTCTTTAACTTATGTGTCTAGTGATTCTGTCAGACGACGTCAGTTATTAAATCAGGATTTTAGCAGTGCAGAGCAGCAGCTTGGAAATGGCTTGGCAGTGACTGCTGGTCAATTTGTAGTTTTAATGGGCCACGTTTCATTCACTGTTTATACCTGTTCCGTTGTCTGACAACAGAAACAGAAAAACATGTAAATGAGAACAGCTTTATTGGGAACTCAGCTGGATTCAATTACTGTATATGTGAGCACAGAGAGTAGGAGAGAAGCAAACAGATAAAAGGGTGTACAGCCACCTAGTCTTGTACACCGTCTAGGTTGCTTTTTTTTGCACTTTGGCCTAATTGCATATTATATATTGAATTTGTGCGTGTTCCATATGCATGTATAGGTTGGACAAGACTCAGCCTAGACCAACTTGAGGACCCCAGCACACCAGCACCACCCCAAGACACATCCATTCAACTGCCTCAAAAAGATGAGGGCTTTATCTTACATTTGGTGCCGTGTGACCCATCACCCATAACCAACCACTACAGCAGGAAACAGTCAACCTACCGCCACCAAACCACGCTCCATCCCTCCAAGAACCAGCACAACAGGTCCCAGTAGGGGTGGGAATCTCTTGCCACCTCACGATTCGATTCAGTTTGATTCGATTCAGTTCCCATTTCAGAGGGCTACGATGCGATTATAAAATACATACAGTTTTAATTCCATGTGAAAGCACAAAATTCAGATAACATAGAGATGCACAAGGTCTTTGTCTACCTGCCACAGGGGCGGACAGTACACCTTTATGACTGCCCTGCACCATATGGTATGTCAAATAGCTTTTGGTTATGTACAATTACATCTATTTTTTTATCGGCCTGCGTCTTTCTTTGCCTGTTTTGCGTACTGTTGGAATGGACTTGTCTGTGTATTGTCTGGAGTGGAGTTTGTTAAAGAAAAATGTTAATACAAAAAGTTCAGTGCTGTTTAAAACTGTCAGGATTCAGATATGCTATAACTGTGAATGCACAGCCATATGAAACCACAAAGTGAAAAACACTGTTTAAATTCAATTATGCAAAGGCCAACAAGTAGAAAAGTTATGAGGATTACATTATTTACACAACATTTTTCCAATAATTAAGCATATAGCTGGTCTTCATTTCAAAAATTTTCCAGGCCACCATACATGGGCTGTTGTCTTTGTGTTTGGGTCAGGCCATGCACAATTACCCATCTCATCTGCAGATGGCACCTGAATCCCCAAAGGGGATCTATAAAGGGCTTATCTATCAAATGCCATTATTACCCTTTGGATGGATAAATGAGTGTTTTTAATTAGAGGTTTTATTGCAATTTTCCACAACATTTTGGCATTTTAAACTGCTACACTGGGCCCATTTTTATTCCACCTACACTCTACATTTTTTTTTTTTAACAGGATTGTCCATTTTTTTCTTATTTTTCCACGAGCAACAATTACTGTGAAGAACATTACATACCATGATGTCAGTGTTCTTGAGAGTGAGAACAGAAACACTCGGTGTAGTTGAGGCCTTGCAGTAACCAAACTGTGATGTTTTAAATCGTGATTAACAGTTGGTTAATTGCCGCATCCCTACTCTGGAACATCTAATACTTAATACAGCAGCCTCACTGCACCACTTTTCAAACTATTCCAAAACAGGGTATACATATTACGATAATGACAATAAACTCAATGTGCATAACTACTCACTAATTCTTCTTAACCCTCTCTCCCTTCATTTATTTATTTATTTGTTTCTCAGTGAAGGACCTGGCCTCCATCCTGGCAGCCAGCCTGAAAACATGCAACGTACATTTCAAACGCATATTTTTTTCTATTTTTCAGTTAATAATTAAAACATGCTTAACAATGAAATTTTTTGGTTTTTACTTTTATTGCTCCGTAACATTGTCAAGTTGTGTCAAAAACAATTGAGGTCCATTAAAAATGAATACCTAAGAAATTTACTGCAACTAATGTCATTTTAACAACATTATCATTCTGTTTTATGGTTTTCCTTTAACATGTTGCAGCTGCTCTAATCTGTGTGGACTTAATAAAGTGCAACAGTATAACAACTCAAAGGGATTTATGATTTCTTTAACTGGAAGCAGCGTTGTACGCATTGTTTTGTTGCCACTTGCAATTAATTTCACAGTTGAATTGCATCTCGATGTAAACTATACAGTAGCATCCAACGGAAAAGTTACGATTTATGATATTTTGAACTATGGGAAACTGCTGATACCTTCACAGCTACCAAACATGTTCAGTCTACTGATGAACTGTTATTAAGAACTGAAAGTTGTTGATTCTCCAAAAACTAGAGTCGAGGAACATAACAAGCTTCCCCCTTGGAGCCACCGCATTTACCAGGTTCGTTGAAATGACTGATGTATAAGCTGTTTTGTGTTATGGTAAAACTTTAAAAATCTACACTGTCGTAAATATGGTTTCTTTTACAGCGCCAGAAAGCATCACGACCTCCTTGACACTGAGTATCAGAGCACAAATAATCATGTTTACAACTTTTAACGAAGGGCAACTGTTTGCAACCCCAGGACAGCAGGGGCTCCGGATCGTTGAGTCGTTCTGTTCACGACTTTATGGTCACATGGGTCAGGGAGTTAGATTGAAAACTTAACCGGGACATGTGTCCAATTCAGAACAGATGGATAAAACAAGACTAAATGACACTTGAATGAGATCTGTGAGGAAATTCTATGTTCATCAAAAAGCACTGAAATGTAGCCCTTATAACTATTAGGCCTAACCGTTTTCCGCTCAAAACGGCCGTTTTATTTTCCCATCAGTGATTTGTTCATTTTTAACAGCTGGGATGGTCCAGTGGGGAGCATGATCATAGAAATATTAAAGAAATATTAAGGGAATACCACAGACAGCAATGTGTCTCCATGATCCTCTCGCTCTCCATGACTACACATTGCTACTTGTCAGTTAGATTGTGGCGATGACACTTCTCTGTAGAGTAAATAGGTTACGATATTGAGGTGTATGGTCATATATGTAGAATTTAAACCATGTGTGAAAATAGAGGTATAGCTCAGAGGCCATAGGTCAAAGGTCCTCAGAAGGGCTTTGTAACTAAAACCATATGTGAGTGACAGTTTTTAGGAAAACAACTGTCCTATTTAAGAGTCGGTGACCAAGGCTGATTTTCAGAGTGGTTCATCGGCTTCACACCCTCTCACAAGCAGATCTGCAGATAATTGACTTGACGCTGTCCTTCTTTGTAATAAACCTTTAAAGGCAATCAAGACGGTGTCAGCAGAGTCCCCTTCATCCTCTTCACATCATCAAGACCATCTAATAAACTACAATATATTATAGAATTGGGTATTTATGGCATACAGATTAGAGGATATTATAGATCCAAAACGAAACTGACAGAAGGGCGGGACTGACAGAAAAAGGCGCAATTACCAATCCGTCTGCTACTTCAGCACCACGGACAGCGCCATGGATTTCTCAAGACAGCACTACCAAAATCCTGAGAGAAAAGCCATGTTTAAAGACAGCCTTTAAAAGAAGATTTGCATTCACCAATTTTACATTTGATTAAGTAGTCTACATTTAGACACATGCCTGAGATGATGATCTGAGGCGTCTGATATAGTGATCCGACTGCTCCGTTCAATTTCCGACCCTTTTTTCAAATCGAAGCGGATGTGAACTAAATCCATGCCATGTTAAGGTTTTTCTTTTAATAATAATAATAATAATGCATTCATTTGTACTGCACTTTTCATTCACGGTGAATCTCAAAGTGCTACATACATAACAACATAGGCCTACAACATAGGTAAAGAAAAAAGGAAGATTTGAGATTTTTTTTTAAAAGCCCTCCTGAAAAAAAAAAGATTTTTAAGCCTGTTTTAAAAGGGTCTAGGGTCTGTGCTGCCCCCTCAGATGGTTAGGAAGGCTGTTCCCCCACGGTGTAGAGTTTAGTGGGGGCCCGTAGGAGCAAGATGTTGAAAGATCCGAGTGTGCGGGTGGAGGTTTATATCCCTAACATTTCCCAACACGAAAACACCAGTGGCAAGTCTCCCTGATAACTCAACAGTAGGACAGTTTAATGTCATGGTCATCAGTTTGAATCATTTCTTAGATTCTGCGAAATCAAGTCTGGAGACAACGTTGGCGCGCCTTACTGGATGAAATGTCTCCATTTAATTGAGGAAGACACAGTGTTTCATAATTAATGATTTTAATATTCAATATAGGCTATAAAACGGTGTTTGTTAACTGAGATAGCGGCGTGTGGATTCGTGGAAACCCACTGACAGCAGGCAAGCGGAAATAAGAGTCAAACACGGAAAGTCCACCCACAACGCAACGCCCTTCCTTAACCCTAACCTAACCTGTCCTCGCACATAAACGGGACGGAGACGGGTTAAATGGGGTATGTACAACCGCGAATCACGAAGATACAAAGGTTCTCCAGGGTTCTGTAAATAGTAGCCAACGTATTGCCGTCAGAAACCTGCAACAATCATTCCTTCATACTACTGGGAGGACGAGGCCCCCTGTTCCCAGTCGGCCGGCCCGTCTTGCCTGCACAGTCGGGGAGGTGGAGCTAGACGCGTGTGATAGGACCCGAAAGATGTTCAACTATCAGGGCGAAGCCCGAGGAAACTCTATTAGCACACAATTTTCGGTTACACAGAGAGGCAAAAATCCAACAAGGCTATATATAATGACTGTGTATCCTCATGTTGCAAAATTAGGCTCACAGATGAATGTAGTATGTTGCTTAGGAAACAAGATGTAAGAAGTACATTTGTAGCTTGCACATATGACATATGGACCTATTAATTATGAACTATGCAAACACATTCAATTTACACATTAATTAGGAATTTGTTTTTCATCAGGTGACCCGAGGGCTCTGTATAACCGAATCCTACCTGTGGAAAGTGACGGATATCAGTGTTGACTGTCAGGCACTGACATGCGACACAGCAAAACCATTTCAAAGCCCTACGCTAATTGTGAATATTTAAATAGTACTTAATGAAACACTATTTTTATTTGCCACTTCAATGTACGTGTGTAAATTACGTAGCTTACGGGATTGCTTACTTATGTGTAATTAAACTGCATTATTTACATGTTAAAGAACTTCTATTTACAATAAAGCAGTCACATAAATAGCTAATTAACAAGTGACAAAACAGTGACAAGAAAACAAAACTTCTATAGCCCTTGTGTTTGAGTAATAAAGGCCTATTTAATATAAAGGCAAGTTTATTTCATACAGATCAGCAAGTCAAAGTGCTATACATAAGTCAAAGATAAAGACATTTATTGACATTACTGTGAACCGATGGAAGAGCAGAGTCACAACATTGTTGTTAACTGCAAGTTAAGATTGAAGGTTACTTTATTTGTCCACTAAGGAAATTTGTCTCGGACATAAAGGCTACCACATTAAAATGTGTACATACTGTACAATATAGTGCAGTAACAGACATAAAGTGCACAGCACAGACAAGTGCACACATAAGTGCGTTCAAATACATGCAACACAGCCCCTCATTTCTCACCCACCTTAGGTCCTGAGTTTAGGAGATTCACTGATAGAGAGATAAGAGTTTTTATACCTATTCGAGTATCTTTTCCTGTATTTAAGTGGAACCATGTAGCGTCCTACCTGATGGGAGCATTTCCAATTCGGAATACAGGACACGGAAGGGGTCAGCTCTAAATTTCCTAGCCTGTTCAACTATAGTCTTCTCAAAGAGCATTTGGAGGGAGAGATGCTCCCTAACCCCCACCACTTTCATTGCTGTGTGGAACACTCTGTTTATTTGTGATTTTAACTTCATGACAAGTCACCTAACCAAGCTGAAATTCCTTAACGTAATATACTGTCTATCACAGTGTGATAAAATAACATCATTACCCCGTGTCCAACCCCAAACGCCCCGAGTCTGCGCAAGAACCGATCCCCCAGATGTCCTGAATCAAAAATATTTTTTTTTTGTTTTCTTAGTGTTGACACTGGAAAATGGAGATAATGGTCAGCACACTACTGTACAAACTGCAGCTTCCAAACTATAGCCAGAAATGTCTATGCAGGAGCACAGTTGTCCTGGTCGCCTACAGAGCAGCGGCACCACAAGTGAAGCTTTCACTATCTAACCTACGATTGGAATTGAAAGCACTTTGGAAGTGAATCTGCAGTTTCCAGGAGGCAGGTTCAGTTAAGACTTCACCTGTGATATGACTATTTACTGTCGAACAAGGTAAATGAAAACATTTTGATGTTTTCTTTACATAACAGCAGAATGTTACTTAGCGATGATTTACTACAATAATAGTGATGAAATTAGTGTAGTCACATTTGAAGGGCACAATTTTAAGAGGGATGGTTTTCTTTTAATAAAGACTAACTAAGTAAAGTAACCAATTATTATTAAGGGCAAGTTACAAAGTAGAGTAACTAGTTAGTTTCAGAAGGGATTTCCCCAAACACTGGTTTCCATTAGGGCTGCCCTTCAGCCATGTCTAAAGCAGAAATGAACTCTCCAGTTCCTCTGTGTTGTTTGGCAGTGGCCTTTACACGTCTTCTTCCTCTGACTCGTGGCTTGTGAAGCCATTCTATCCCACTCCTCAATGTCCTCCTGCATGTGAAGTAAATCAGATTCCATAGCAGCTATACCACTGTACACATTTACAGCCTTTTGGTGTTGACTTTTCAGTGAGTGCCGCCTCCAACTGAGCACATTGTCGAGCCACTGTGTATCATCCTCCGTCAGGTCACCAAAATCTGTAGAGGAGTTGTGGGGAAAAACAGAAAGAAAAAGATGACACATTACACAGCAGCAAGGCTCAATGTAAACAAGCAAAGACAACTGCAAATGTATATGCTTTCTACAATGCTGCATATGCACTTAATATAGTGGTTAATGATTAGTCCGTAGACAGAAATGAATCGATTCTAATCTTGATAACGAATCATTTCAGTCATTTATTAAATGCGAATACCAAACATCTGCTGGTTGTAGCGTCATACATACTGAAAACATATGAAGAAATATATACCGAATAAATGAGTGCAGAACCTTGACAAATGCAGATGCTTCCACACAGGTGCACTGCATGGTAGAATGAAGCAATTAACATATAATCCAATCACGCACTGTGTCATGTCTAAAACTGCTGAGCAGGCCCAGTTGATTCTGACTTTGTATCGAGATGGCAAGAGGAAAAGATGTAGGTGACCTTGAAAGAGGGTTTAATGTTGGGGCACAGAGATGTGGGAATCAGTGATACGGTCAGATGAGTCATCCTTCACCATATTCTCGACCAATGGGTGAGTGCATGTGTGGCGTTCACCAAGGGAGCGGTACAGCCCTGAATGCTTGACCCCTGCAGTGAAGGGATCCGCTGGCTCTGTTATGCTGTGGGGGGGCATTTTGCTGGCCACTCCTGATGGGAGGGGTCTCTTCCAGGATGACAATGCCCCCATCCAAAGGGCAGGAGGGGTCACTGAATGGTTTGATGAGTATGAAACTGATGTAAGTCATTTGCTATGGCCTTCACAGTCACCAGATCTCAACCCGGTTAAAGACAACTGGTAGATTTTGGACCGACGTGTTAAACAGCACTCTCCACCACCATCATCTAAACACCCCATGAGGGAACATCTGTTGGGAAAATGGTGTTCGTCCCTCCAGTGGAGTCCAGAGACTTGGAGAATCAATGATGAGGAGCAGTGAAGCTTCTGGAGGCTGGTGGTGGCCCAACACTTTACTAAGACACTTTATGTTGGAATGAATAAATCATTAAAACTACATTATTGTCTGAACAGACTCTTTAGAAAGAACAACTTCACTTTGGCCTGAAACAGTAAGCGATGGGGTCTACTCATGTTGGACATGCAATGAGTTGCAGAGTGGATGAATATATTCAAATTTTAAGATCGCATACATACTGCTGGTTTTGATGCTCACCATTCATTTCGATATATTGTCCCATTCCATTGCTCCATATGACGATGTAAAACCGTTCAAAATTTGTAAAGCCAATGTACAGTGGTACCATAGGCACAGACTATGACACAGACTAAAAGAACAAAGAGCCAACTAACAATTATCATACCATCTTCATGTCTCTTCCAGGGTAGGATGTAGCTCTGTCACGCTGCAAGCCGACTCTTCATCAATCTGATCTTCTTCCACTATGGGGTTGTATTGCAAGACCTTTTTACGAAGCTGCTTCTTCAGCTATGTCATTTTCTTTCTCTAGCTTTGTCTTGCCAAGTTGCTATCTGCAAATTTAACTCCCAGGAGGTGGTGTGGAAAAGAGACAAAATATCTATATAGTTGTGAGGTTACAGTCCTTTAAAAGTGCAGGCATTTGTCATAAATATGCAGTGCCAGATGAGAAGACAACGATAATTTGCCCTTACCTTGACAGGTCATCCACTAACTGGAAGGATGACTTTGGCATAGAGTGTAAAGCACTTTAAGTGGTCAGTAAGTCTAAAAAACTTTGACAACACTTGATGAAGGTTGTCCCTCTTTTGTCCGTTCAAACCCATGGCCTGTTGAGTGAGCATGTTCACTATTCCTAATTAAAACAAAAATGCATCCACAAGACAAAAGTAGGTGTTCACATAAAAAAGGCAATAGTGAGAGAGAAATCTGATAGACATAACTAAACCTTTAACCCAACCTTTAAAGGTTTGTTGAACTGGAAATTACAGTAAAGTAATACTGCGATAACTTTCGTAAGGAGGGACAGAAAAAAAAGCTTTCCAAATTCTCTGTAAAAACACTATTCAGGGCTGCCTTATCACAGTTTTTAGTGTAAGTTTAACACCAACCTGCCTTTGTCATGTATTTAACACCAACCTGCCTTTGTCATGTATTTTGTGACGAGAGATGCCCTGGAGAGAAGGCTGTTCACCTGTAAAGAAAATATTACAACTACTGTTCAGTCTCCATTACATAACAATACTACATACACATCATAGATCACAAACTGGATGGTTTAAGAGAAAACACGTGTACTGAATTAACCCAGGAATCTGGGACCCCTTCCTACAATGTGCATGCATATTGTGTTGTATACAATATCAGCTGCCTATCTTTCATTTAAAGGATGTGCTTTATCCCTCACACCAAACCTGTCACTCTGATGACAAATAAATACTTTTAGTTTTTAGCGTTTGGTTTCTATTTAGACCCCTTGTATCCATACAGTTACAATAATGACGTCAATAGCATAATGGACCTGCTCCACTTCCTCTTCCACTGTGCCATCCCATCTCACCTGCAACACAGCATGAGAAGTGTTACGTAGCATTGCTTAGAAGGTTTGATATAACATAATCCAACCAGGCATGACAACACTGCACAACACTTAAAAAATTCTTTGCCTCAAAGATTGTATGTTTTATCTATATATTTGAAAAAGAACATTATAAATGGTCTCTCAGATATCTCATGACATGACATAATTCCATTTGGATGGGAAAACAAATTCCCTGTTCTAAAAATTCTTACAAGCGGCTGAAAAGCAGTTGGTGAAGTTTAACAAACAGCACATTCTAGGCCTGCCCATTATTTCCCCGTAGTTACTGTCACACCGGAATTGAAGTAATTGCAGGTACCTCCCATTTTGCTGTATGGGCTTCTGCACGCATGACGCTAAGAAATGGCCTCATTTCTGTCAGTGGGAGACGCTCTGGTAACCCTTCTGCTACGTTGTTTAGGTAGGGCCAGTACCTAAAAAGCAGGAGCAGCATATTTGAACGTTAAAAAGATCCATTTCAATTGACATGACAACAATGTCAATCTAAAATGACCACAGCACTTTAAAGCTGAGGCACAGGCCATTTTAAACATGGTGATGGATTTGCAATATGACAGCAAGGATTACGTGCAAGTAACGTCCATACAGAAGAAGGTGACATTTGGCTTCTTTGACATCTCTCTTAGAGGAGCCGTTAGATAGGCAAATATTTCTCCACGGTAACGGTTCAGTCCTTGTAAGAGAAGCCTGTGTCTTAGAAATCAGATTATAATCTAGTGGTTAATAAACACATCTCTGTCATCTGGGTGCCTATAACAAAATATAATACTTGGTTGATACAGAGGATGAATACGTACCACTCCCCAATCAAAAGTGTGCAATGCTTCCAATGGTTACTAAGACTGAGACTTGGACTGCTTCCAATCAAAACTCAATAATGAGACCAGCCTCAAGAATCATACACTTCTACACACAGAGAGAAATGCATACTTGCAAACTGCAACGTGAATGCCCTCCTCGTCTATCTTGGCACCAGACTTTTTGGACATCCCTCTGCCAGCGGTGAACTTGGCAGTACCACAGATAGCACTGTCAACTGCCTATAAAGTCAGTTCATGACAAGCATGTTTGGAAATGTTAAAAAAAACAAAACAAAAAAACAACAGCTGTATAAAAAAAAACATCATAATAAACAAACAAAAACCATCTTACACTTCTCATGTTGCCAACAAATGTCGCAACTTCCACATCCTCGGCTGGGAACGAGCCCTCCTACATGGGGTTGGCTGCGGCTCAGGAGGTCATCCACTAACCGGAAGGATGACTTTGGCGTGTAGTGTAAAGCAGTTTGAGTGGTCGGTAAGTCTAGAAAAGTGCAAAAAGTATATAGTCCATTTACCATGTAAGGAGCCGAGTTAACATGCAAGTCGATAATAAAAATCACATTTTACTATTATTTCTTAAAATGTCCGTTATGAGTACTCAAAGACAACCTTAAGGCTACTATTTGTATTGGTTGTGTTTGCTCATTTCTCATTTTCTATATTCCTATGACATTTTTAATACCTATACTTACACTTTTGACTTCCAAAAACGCTAATGCTTTCAGTTCCCATCACAGCAGACAGGTGTGGAGAACAGGCTGGACAGACAAAATGATGGACTTGGCACATATCCTGTTCTTTGTAATGACAGAAATAAATTTGAAAAAGCTACACTGAACTGTATCAGCACAGTTACTGCCTGTCTGTATATTAAACGATGTTTTACTAGGAATTATTTTGAGAGCAATGTCCACAATGAAATATTAGGTATCCAGAAATATGATGTTGTTTATTGTGTGTTTCAGTGTGATTCAGGCAGCTATACCCTTCCAGCTTGAACAAACCTGTGCTCCAGCATTTTCAGAGAGGCCTGTCTGGACATGGCTGGTGCTGTCACCCGGCGAACTCGTACAGGGTCTGGCAGCTGGTGCTAGCTGGCCAGTACCGATACACAATCAGGTGATGAACCTCGAGAGGAGGATTTCCGAGGCAAGCAGACATAGTATCGTCCCGTAAACAAGTGGACACAGTAAAGACTGAAAATATTTCAGTAATTAAATTGCCAAGTTTTGCCTGATCATATTGTATTTTATACAGAGATGTGCATATATGATATATTAGATATTCGACATGGCATTTGGGAGCTGCCTGAAAATGACCAGCTAATAAAAGCTTTGCATTGCACACAGTGGTTAAGTTCTGTCGTACAATACTACTTGCACAAAAAGGAGGGCTTTCAGAACAACATAACACTGATGGTGAGCACAAAATTATGCGTCCTTGGAGTGACTGTCAGGTCACGGGAGCATTCACAGATTGGCCTTGGTTTAGAAACAGGCAGTGGACGTAGTGCGATACAGAAAGAAGTCATGAAGAGTGTATTTATATACAGTTTCCTCAATCCCTTAGGTGCATTTCCCAAAACACTAACCTCAGTCTCAAAATAGTGCCTCAAAACCCCACAATATTAACACAACTGGTCACAGCACTATTCAAACTATCATTGTCACCGTGTTCAAACAAAATGCAAATGCTTAAGCACGTTTTGCGAAATACTAACTACTAACTAAATGCAATACGTAGACGCAGTTGTAATTGTACCACACGCAGGTCAAAACCAGTTACACTTGTGTCAATCACCTATGTATATTTCACACTCGCACTTACGAGTTTTGAGAAAGAGGTTAAAATGACATTAGCGTTTTAGAAAATACATCTTAGCCACTGACAAGAACTGTCAAATACAAACGTGTATACACACACACACACACACACAGACAATATTTGGGGAAATACACCATCATTTTAATCTTAACGTGCTTTGTTCACATAACTGAGGCTGGCCATTTTCATCCACCACCACTGCAGTTGTGGGCGGAATGGGCAGGAGAAATCCAAGGAACACAGCCTCTCACGTTCCTCTTGTGGGCCTCCATGTCACAGGTTGCACAGAGGAACTCCATGTCCAGTGGTATACAGTCAGGGCACCTAATAACAGCTTCCCCTGCACAGCATCTATGGCACTTTTGGATAACTATTCCCTCAGCTGAGAGTTTTGCATCCAGAAGCATTGGCCTAGCAGTTTTCATTCTCTCATCTGGGAGAAGCTGCCTTAGTGCCCAAGCAGGGAGTCTTCTGTCTGTTGCCTCCAGAACCTAGACTGCAGTTAGGGTGTACCTTAACTCTTGGACGCATGTTTCTAAAAAAAGAAACAGCTGTTAAGCCACCCTAGATATTAAGGAAGTATATTGTAGCACCTTTGAGTTGAAAAAGCAAACAAAACATATGCCCACTAGCAGTAGCAACATGCTATAACTCATTAACTGCATCAATAGCAATATTAGCAAGTGATACATTCACTTGTCATAAAACAGTCAGTACTCATGATAACGACTGCATCAAGTGTCGTTCTGTCTTACTGCGAGTCTGAAGTGAAATTGACAAAATCTAATGCGTAATTATGATAAACCAGATGAGTAAAGAAAAGGAAGAAATGGGAAAAACTGTGGTGAAAGTCAACTGCTGTAACAATCAATACAATCACCAAGACTCACCAACTCTTGATCTTCTATCTGAAGGCCTTCCTCGTGCACAGGATCCCTTCTTCTTGCTTGTGAAGCTGCAGAGAGTCTCATTTTTTTCTCAACCCTTTAATCAATCTAAAATATCACCATGTCATCAAAACACAACATGTCATGTTCTGCAAGGACTGCAGGCAAGGAAACTAAGCAAAAATGATCACATTATTACAATGATAATTTACGTCTGGCACACCTTTATCCGAAGCAAGATACACAACTTTTTTTTTTAAACATACAACACAAGCAAGGATTATCAGTCACAGGCTCTTAAAGCATCTTGCATTTTAGTGTGACCAACTTTCACAAACATTGCAACACCCTTTTGTCAAAGTGGTATCTTCACATCACATCTTATTATAATGGTACCCACCAAAATAACTATTGAATTAATTATCCTTATTCCTAGACTATAGTCATTGTGCTACGGTCAAGAACAAACCTGATGCAGGACTTTGTGTTTCCTGACATTTTTTCGCGTCTGCTTGTGACCACTGGATTGTTGAGGGACCTCTTCCTGCTTGTCCTCTTCTTACTGTGAGGCAGAATTTTCCATGGCCATGGCAGCTTATATGTACGCAGAGTTTAAGATCAAACTTAACAAGTAAAACAACAACGTTGTAAGGTACAACATAAGACAGTAGCACTTATAATTAAGCACTCTTAAACAGTTGCATAAAAGGCTGTAAACAACGATAGCAATGATTATATTACAGACTTGGGTATTTGCGTATCATGGAAAGCCTCACCCTGGCCTCATGGAGATGAGCATTGCTAATTGATGCTGCCACGTGGACCCCTGGCCTCACTGAGATCATCAAAGAACCTCACGAAAGAATTGAGGGACAAAGCATACAAATACAAACAATACAGACACAATATAAAAACAATACGCAAAGGGAGGAGAGTGTGAGAGAGAGAGGGAGGCTCTTAAAAGTACTGTTGCTTTTACTTGTGCGTATGTGTGTATTTGTGTGTGTTGCTGGTCTGGAAATGCTGCAATAAAGCTGTGAAACTGGGAAAAAAAAAAACCTTATTAGCATAGCCTTTGAAATAAATGAGCATGTCTTGATTGTTACGACCAAAATATTGTAATAATGAATTCAATCTTTATCTACCCTGATCACAAGCACTACGTGCAATACAAATCAATCTTTACTGCACAAATATCAGATGCCACATTCACTTGACACAAGCAAGTACCTACACAAAAACAATTTATATGCAGGCCAACAAATGGCGGAAACACCGGCATAAAGTCTCGTTCTGGGCCACTGTGTGAAGTGCTTTTTATGGTACTTTTTATGTCCATCTGTTCTCAATGTCACAGATAACTAAAGTAACAATTACCATCTTATCTCACGACCAGTTCAGTGTCTTCCAGAAAGACAAAGCCTTACAGAAGTATGGCACCGGAGTCAGTGGTGGACAAAGTATTCAGATCTTAGTACGAATTCCACACTGAGAAAATACTCCACTACAAGTAAAAGTCCTGCATTCAAAACATCACCAAAGTAAAAGTAAGTAGTAAGTAAGAATTATCAGCAAAATGTACTCAAAGTATGAAAAGTAAAAGTACTCGCTGTGCAGTAAAATGGTCGCTGTCAGTGTTTTACTATTATATATGATGTTTCTGGATGAATATTACTGCTGCATTTAATGTGTATGTTGCATTTTACTAGAGTAGATGTTTGAGGTGCAGCTATTTTTAACTACTTCACATACTGTTGGGTAGTTTGATCTACAGCAATGCATCATGGTCTATAAGATCATCATATGCTCATAACGTCAACATAAACTTTTCACGAGCCCTGAAAATCAGCCTGTTTTCAGCTTTGTGACAATGCATTTTCCAGCTGATCCAAGAGGGTTTTTCAAATAGTTTATTTAGCTTAAGAGGTAAGAGAATGTTCTCAACCCATAAAGGCTAACACTTGATCCTTGAGTTTATCACAAACACTCAAATCATTTGAAGGTACATGGTTTCAGTGGACAGGAAGGGCAAGAAACATTGTAATCTGAATGGCAACTAGTAACTAAAACTCTCAGACAAATGTAGTGGAGTAAAAAGTACAATATTTGCCTCTGAGATGTAGTGGAGTAGACGTATAAAGCTGTATACAATGGAAACACTCAACTTTGTACTTGGTTAGATTCCACCACTGACCGTAGTGTTGCGGGATACTTTATCTGTAGGTTGGTGGTGGGTGCTTTCTATTTGATTCTGCATTTACGGCTTTAGGAGTGACCGGCCGGTTCGCCGTGAGGACGTGAGGGGGACATTGGGTCATCTGCACAGGCCAGTGAAATCCTCTGGAAAAATTCCAGCGCCACTTTGGACGTAACTCTCAGTAATTACACTTCTGACATTTACCATGCACTTTAACCACTGCGACAACTCTCTGTTAATGACTGTCTTCGCAACACATGGGCAAATACATGAGTTCAAACTGATTTTGGTAAGTGAAAGTGCCACAATCCAAATGTGCCGGAGATAGCTAGTTGACATTTAGCTGGCTAGGTAACTTCAACCTGAGTCTGCTAGCTCAACGTTACAGTTAGCGTTAGCAAGCCGCATTTGGCAAATAGCAGCCGTGTAAAAGTTAACGCAACACACTAACACACTCAGCCTAATCTCCAGGGATGAAACGCTATAGACACTGGGCTACAATGACATAACAGTAACACTATTTCGTGTTTTGAGCTAATGAACACCCCGTGGGTTGAAATACCTACTGTAGTCCGGTGGCAGGTGAAATGAATGAAAGCGCAGTGATTATGGGTAAGCGTGACGTGACGTTGCCGTGTTAACGACGGAATCGTCTCCTGATTGATTATTATTGATAATAATAATAATAATAATAATGATAATGTTAATATATCTATGAAAGAAAACGCATTTGAAAAAAGTTGATTTCAGGCTCGATGTACAGGCAACCGCAAATATCTATTTAACACAGATGGTGCTGGAGCTCTATAATTAACGCGATTTCAAATCATATCAAACGTAATTATATGTAATATAATGTAATGTAATAATGTAACTATATGTAATGCCACATTTAATATATTCGTCATTCCAATGCGGGGGGAGTGTTCTGCACAATCATTAACATCATCATTTTATTAATATTATTATTATTGTTAGGGGGAAATGATAAAAGATGAATATGATTGCTTATTTAATAACGTAATGGGAACTAATTATTTAGCACAGCTGAAGCTCTGGCCTTCCTTCAAAGCCATCTCATTACATCCAAACGACATTTATAGCCTATCGCACACAACTCAGTGTTTTTGGAAACCGAAAAAGCGCAACTAAGTCGCTATAATAAATTCAGTCAAATGACGATAAAAAAGATAACGAAAAAATTAAGTTTTCTATGCACTGTTAAGAGGCCGTGGTCTATGTTACAGTAAATCCAAGGGTTCAATCACTTTTTCCACGAGCACTACGAATGTTGAAGGATTGTAATCGTTTGTGCGTAATTAGTTTAGGCTCATTGCGTTTGTCTATAACTATGAGTTAGATCAAGATCAGATCACATTTTATGACCAATCAATGCAGAAAACCAGGTAATTCCGAAGGGCTCGTACTTTTTCTTGCTACTGTTTTTTCTGAAAACTAACATATAACTGTTAAATAAAAATAATACTGTAAGGTGTTCAGTATTATTATAAA
>NW_024401915.1:32500-36210 GCF_016859285.1 Xiphias gladius
CTCGCCTTTTTGGAGCAGGCGTGGAGTCGAGCCGCCTAGTGGGCACCTTTTGGTAAGCAGAACTGGCGCTCCGGGATGAACCCGAACGCCGGGTTAAGGTTCCCCATGCCGACGCTCATCAGACCCCAGAAAAGGCGTTGGTCGATATAGACAGAAGGATGCTGGCCATGCAAGTCGGAATCCGCTAAGGAGTGTGTAACAACTCATCTGCCGAATTAACTAGCCCTGAAAATGGATGGCGCTGGAGCGTCGGACCCATACCCGGCCGTCACCGGCAACAGGAGCCTCGAGGGCTACGCCGCGACGAGTAGGAGGGCCGCCGCGGTGAGCACGTAAGCCTAGGGCGTGGGCCCGGGTTGAGCCGCCGCGGGTGCAGATCTCGGTGGCAGTAGCAATTATTCAAACGAGAACTTTGAAGGCCGAAGTGGAGAAGGGTTCCATGCCAACAGCAGTTGAACATGGGTCAGTCGGTCCTAAGAGATTGGCGAACGGCGTCTGGAGGGGTGGGGCGATGGCCTCGTCGCCCCCTGCCGATCGAAAGCGAGTCGGGTTCAGATCCCCGAAAAGAGATAGGCGCCATGAGGCATCCGCTCTTGATAGCATAAGCGATCCCGGAGAAGCTGGCGGGAGCCCCGGGGAGAGTTCTCTTTTCTTTGCGAAGGGCAGGGCGCCCTGGAATGGGTTCGCCCCGAGAGAGGGGCCCGTGCCCTGGAAAGCGTCGCGGTTACGGCGGCGTCCCGTGAGCCCTCGCTGGCCCTTGAAAATCCAGGAGAGAAGGTGTAAGTCTCGCGCCAGGCCGTACCCATATCCGCAGGAGGTCTCCGAGGTGAACAGCCTCTGGCATAAGCGAACGAGGTAGTCAAGCTACGCCGCCCGCTGGGACCCGTTCACGTGGGCGCCCGGCGGGTCGCCTCGGCTGGCGCCTAGCAGCTGACTTAGAGCTGGTGCGGATCAGGGATATCCGACTGTTTAATTAAAACAAAGCATCGCGAAGGCCCACGGGGGGTGTTGACGCGATCAGATTTCCGCCCAGTGCTCTGAATGTCAAAGTGAAGAAATTCAATGAAGCGCGGATAAACGGCGGGAGTAACTATGACTCTCTTTAGGTGGCCAATTGCCTCTCCACCTAGTTCGTGACGCGCATGAATGGATGAACGAGATTCCCACTGTCCCTACCCACTATCTAGCGAAACCACAGACAAGGGAACGGGCTATGCAGAATGAGCGGGGAAAGACCCTGTTGAGCTTGACTCTAGTCTGGCACTGTGAAGAGACACGAGAGGTGTAGAATAAGTAGGATGCCTCGGCCGCCGGTGAAATACCACTACTCTTATCGTTTTGTCACTGAGGCGGGGAGGCGAGCCCCGAGTGGAATCTCGCTTCTTGTGTCGAGCGCCCGGCCCCAGCGGGCGTTACCCGCTCCGGGGACAGTGGGAGGTGGGCAATTTGACTGGGCGGCACACCTGTCAAGCAGTAACGCAGCTGTCCTAAGGCGAGCTCAGGGAGGACAGAAACCTCCCGTGGAGCAGAAGGGCAAAAGCTCGCTTGATCATGATTTTCAGTATGAATACAGACCGTGAAAGCGGGGCCTCACGATCCTTCTGACTTTTTGGGTTTTAAGCAGGAGGTGTCAGAAATGTTTCCAGAGGGATAACTGGCTTGCGGCGGCTTAGCGTTCAGAGCGACGTCGCTTTTTGATCCTTGGATGTCGGCTCTTCGTATCATTGTGAAGCAGAATTCACAGAGCGTTGGATTGTTCACCCTAATAGGGAATGTGAGCTGGGTTTAGACCGTCGTGAGACATGTTAGTTTTACCCTACTGATGATGTGTTGTTGCAATAGTAATCCTGCTCAGTACGAGAGAAAGCGCAGGTTCAGACATTTGGTGTGTGTGTTTGGCTGAGGAGCCAATGGTGCGAAGCTACCATCTGTAGGATTATGACTGAACGCCTGTAAGTTAGAATCCAGTATGAGAAGCGTGGCGTCTGGAAGACCGCTTGCCGGTGTCGATCGGGGCCTGAGTCCTTCGATCGAGGCCCAGCCCTGTGAACTATTTCTGGGCAGGCATAGTTCACAGCCAGAGGAAACTCTGGTGGAGGCCGTGGCGGGCAAAAGCTCGCTTGATCTTGATTTTCAGTATGAATACAGACCGTGAAAGCGGGGCCTCACGATCCTTCTGACTTTTTGGGTTTTAAGCAGGAGGTGTCAGAAAAGTTTCCACAGGGATAACTGGCTTGCGGCGGCTTCGCGTTCAGAGCGGCGTTGCTTTTGATCCTTGGATGTCGGCTCTTTGTATCATTGTGAAGCAGAATTCACAGAGCGTTGGATTGTTCACCCTAATAGGGAATGTGGCGATAGGACCGAAAGATGGTGAACTAGGCCTGGGCAGGGCGTAGCCAGAGGAAACACTGGCGGAGGCCCTTAGCGGTCCTGGCGTGCAAATCGGTCGTCCGACCTGGGTATAGGGGCGAAGGACTAATCCAACCTTCTAGTGGCTGGTTCCCTCCGAAGTTTGCCTCAGGATAGCTGGCGCTCAGAGTCTCGCAGTTTTATCTGGTAAAGCGAATGATTAGAGGTCTTGGGGCGAAACGATCTCAACCTATTCTCAAACTTTAAATGGGTAAGAAGCCCAGCTCGCCTTTTGGAGCCAGGCGTGGAGTGCTGAGCCGCCTAGTGGGCGCTTTTGGTAAGCAGAACTGGCGCTTGAGATGAACCCGACGCCGGGTTAAGGTTCCCCATGCCGACGCTCATCAGACCCCAGAAAAGGCGTTGGTCGATATAGACAGAAGGATGCTGGCCATGCAAGTCGGAATCCGCTAAGGTGTGTAACAACTCATCTGCGAATTAACTAGCCCTGAAAATGGATGGCGCTGGAGCGTCGGACCCATACCCGGCCGTCACCGGCAACAGGAGCCTCGAGGCTACGCGCGGCGAGTAGGAGGGCCGCCCAGGTGAGCACGTAAGCCTAGGGCGTGGGCCGGGTTGAGCCGCCCGCGGGTGCAGATCTCGGTGGCAGTAGCAATTATTCAAGCGAGAACTTTGAAGGCCGAAGTGGAGAAGGGTTCCATGCCAACAGCAGTTGAACATGGGTCAGTCGGTCCTAAGAGATTGGCGAGCAGCGTCTGGAGGGTGGGGCGATGGCCTCGTCGCTGACGATCGAAGGAGTCGGGTTCAGATCCCGAATAGAGATAGGCGCCGCGAGGCATCCGCTCTTGATAGCATAAGCGATCCCGGAGAAGCTGGCGGGAGCCCCGGGGAGAGTTCTCTTTTCTTTGCGAAGGGCAGGGCGCCCTGGAATGGGTTCGCCCCGAGAGAGGGGCCCGTGCCCTGGAAAGCGTCGCGGTTACGGCGGCGTCCCGTGAGCCCTCGCTGGCCCTTGAAAATCCAGGAGAGAAGGTGTAAGTCTCGCGCCAGGCCGTACCCATATCCGCAGGAGGTCTCCGAGGTGAACAGCCTCTGGCATAAACGAACGAGGTAGTCAAGCTACGCCGCCCGCTGGGACCCGTTCACGTGGGCGCCCGGCGGGTCGCCTCGGCTGGCGCCTAGCAGCTGACTTAGAGCTGGTGCGGATCAGGGATATCCGACTGTTTAATTAAAACAAAGCATCGCGAAGGCCCACGGGGGGTGTTGACGCGATCAGATTTCCGCCCAGTGCTCTGAATGTCAAAGTGAAGAAATTCAATGAAGCGCGGATAAACGGCGGGAGTAAC
>NW_024401916.1:0-39000 GCF_016859285.1 Xiphias gladius
ACTGCCTTCACTGTCACAGCTGCCTCAGTGATTTGATTGTGGGTAATTCAATTCAATTCAATTCAATTCAATTTTATTTATATAGCGCCAAATCATAACAGAGATTATCTCAGGGCACTTTTCATATAGAGCAGGTCTAGACCGTACTCTTTATAGTTATATTTACAGAGACCCAACATTCCCCCATGAGCAGGCACTTGGCGAAAGCAGCCAGTAAAACTCCCTTTAACAGGTAGAAACCTTGAACAGAACCGGCTACTGTACTAATACAATAATGTAAAAAGAATCCAGTTCAAAAAGTCTTGTATTCAACGTCCTTCAAAATAGTCACAAAAAATATACTTAAGTTAAAAATGTAACAGTATATGTCATCCAAATCGTCACGAGATAAATTTTGAGATGATCAATGTGGTAGGAAAGAGGAAAAAATTATACATTCATTTGTCAAACTTTTATCCAATCTGTGCTTTTTTTATTTTTATTTTTAAATTTGGTCTCTCTGGGCCTCAAAGACTGATTAAAATGAAACCACCTGAGACGTTTAGAAGGGAAATCTCCTTTTGATGCAACTGCTAACAGCTCATAGACATCTGAAACTTGATAAGGGGTTCAGTGTTTTTTGAGGTGTCAAAAAGCAAGTGGGTTGGGAACCACTGGTTTATTTTATTGTACTTTGTAAGCCTATCGTGTCATTTTTAATTTGATATCTTATTCTGAAATCTAACATGTAATTACAGTTTTCAAATTAATGTAGTGGAGTACAAAGTACAGTATTTCCCTCCGACAGTTATTGATTAGTATACAGTAAAGGACAGTGCTTGAGTACTTGTACTTTGTTAAATTCCACCACTGACCATAATAAATCAGGATGGAACAGTATTTATCTATCTTTCCATGAATAAATAGAATTTTACGGTTACTGCCACTGCACATAGGTGACACAGTACATTTCATCCCTGTGAAACAACGGCCCCCTCACCCCACACATAAAGTACTGCCGGAAGGTAAGGTCCTCGAAGTGGCATCATATTTCTGGCCTCTTCTTCAGATATGTCTGGTGTCTGCCCAGTGGAGGAGGAGACCAGACAGAGTTGCATCCACAAAGCTCCATCTCATACCGGATGAACTGCTTCCATAAGACATTATTCGGCCTTACCAGGGGTCGACAGGTCTCCACCCACCTGTGGGCCTCCAGGAGAGTCACACCACGGTGCTCCATCAGATAGGCCATGCACAGGGTGCTGGAGCAGCTCGCACAGGCGCTGCAATTCACAAATGTGCAGCCTCTGTGCTGTATTTTATCTGTCATTGGCCTCTCTGTCATCAGTATGACTTGTTTTATGGATAGTCCTTCTGAGTTTATTCCCTTATTTTTTGCTTAATTTCCAAGTTTTTGTGTAAAAATTTAGCAAATTTGTTTTAAGTACTTTGTAAATACATTTTGGTGATATTATTATTTAAACAATTATATGAAAAAAATTTATAAAAATGAAAAATTAAGAAATTAGGAGAGCACAGGAGTGATCAAGAAACATGTCGGACACATTGCAGGTGAAAAGCAATACAAATTTACCAGCTTAAAATAAGAATGTAAGACAGCTTCAGTGCTTGGTAATCAAAACAAGATAAACATCGAGACGTGATTATATCATGTCTTGTCAATGGGAAAATTTGACCTGATGTTGTTAAAGAAAATGTTTCATAGTTACTAAGAAATGCAGATTAGTCCTCTGCAGGGACATGAATTTCATAGCAAACTGAATGGAACTTAGGTAAGAGGTAGTAGTAGCCTGATGGTTAGACTGAAGTGTAATCTTTTAAGGTATCTCATCCTTCCAAAACACACACAAACACATTTGAAAGTAACCATTTTAAGTTATTTCATGTAGAATTCTTTAAAGGATTAAAGAATTGTGTAGTTGTGATAATTTGCTGCAAATATTGAGTCGAAGTGTAAATGACTGTTTTTTGAATCACATGAGGCCAAGTGTGAATGGTTGTTAAGAAGGGATCATAACAAAAGTAATCTCAGGGCTCTTTTCATATGGAGCAGGTCTAACCCGTACCCTTTACAATATTAGTCAGAGAGACCCAACATTCCCCCATGAGCAAGCACTTGGCGACAGTGGCGAGGAAAAATTCCCTCATAACGGGAAGAAACCTTGAGCAGAACCAGACTCTGGGTGGCTGGCCATCTGCCTTGACCGGTTGGGTTGGAGAGAAAGAGAGGAGGGGAAGAGAAAAAGAGAGAGAGAGAGAGGGATAATGCCATCCGTTCATCCCTTCCCAGGAGATTTAACAACCATTCACACTTGGCCTCCTCCAAAAAGTATGACTGATATGAATATGACATCCAGCATTTATTTATTGACTTTTTTCAGTCGTAAAATGGTCCTTATTGCCCTGCCAAAGAATTTTCGGACTCTCTTCAGCGGGCTCTTCTTGACTTTAGCAGGCAGACTTTCATCGGGTGACCCGCCACTGGCCGATGCATCCTCAGCTGGACTGGTTGCACCTTGGCTAACAGTTGGTTCCTTTATAGCCGAGCCAGTAGTGTCTATTCCTGCAGCAGCTTCTGCTCCTTCAGAAGACTGAGGCATGTTTTTAATGCCATCACAGGAGCCAGGAAGGACTGAGCCTGCGTCTGTATGACGAGGTATGGCCGAAGGCTCTTCCTCTTTGGGCTCTTCCTCAGCCGCACAGTCAAGAAATAGGTCCATGTTGTCCATTGGTAAGATCCTCATTTTCGCTAAAGAATCTTCAACACTGAATAAAACATGACAATAAATGAATGGATCACTCAATCAAAAAAAAAATCTGTCCATTAATCCAATCATGTATCTATCCAACCCTACTGAAAACAAAACACAGGCACTCACTAAAAGCTGGTGTCTATTTCATCTTCCAGATGGACCATTGTTACAAAGGGGTGATCGAGAGCCTTCCCCGGAGTGATTCTCTTCTCTGGGTCTGTATCTAGAAGGCATGTCAGCAGGCTGACAAAGGCTCTCTGATCCTCCAGCTCAATGGATTCCCGTGTGTCTGGGTTGTGCTGATTGAAAACAAAGTAGGTGACAGTTCAGTTTTAACTGCTTCCTGTCTCTCAGTGACAGAGGATATTGGTATTAATTCATTGTGTAGTCATGAAATGGACCACTTACTGTTATCAGGTCATCCAGACTTCTGATTGTTGTGTCCCATGTTTTCGGCTCAATTCCAGTGTCAAGCTGGTATTCCCTTGGGGTCTACAGGAACAAAACATGCAGGTCAGATACTTCTTCCTGAATGTGTTAAATATTATAAAAGAGTTGTTGCCTAACTGGGAGATGTAAAATTGTGAACTGCTGAGCAAGGTTAAAATACCTTCATCCACCATCTTGGGCTGTCCAAGTGCTTTTCCACCTTGAAAAAATTTTGTGTGCATTTCCCAGCACAGAGAAGGTGGTCAGCTGGCTGGCCCAGGACGTCTACAATGCCCCTCATCTGGAGAGAGAACATAAAGAATCACATCAGCCAACATCCTACAACAAGCCCCCTCTCGGGTTTGGACATGTATCTGGGGCACAATGTAACAGTCTTTGCATTTGAATCTAGATCGGTTTGGTTACTTACTGACTGGTACTCGCAGTCTATCGCAAACAGGTGTTTGCAGAGGTACAAGACCGAGCACACAGCCTAGACTCCAAGCGTCTATGGCCTCGAGAAGGGGAGGCCCAGGGTGACTTCAGGTGCCCTGTGTGTATCGTACAAGAGTCACAAGAGCTATTAAGTACACTGTCAAATTCAGCATATGTACTGACGACTGACACAGCCTCTGCTGGATCATTTACAGCATAAACACACAATTGCAAACATGTTAAAAGATGAGCTTTGCAAATTGAACCTACCTGTAACCCAGAGGCTGAATTGTCTTCCCAAATACCTCTTCTCGGACACGAGCGACACCAAAAATCTATCAGTTTTATTCTGAAGGGCTCACTCAGATGGTTTGCCAGCATTATATTGTCTGGCTTCAGGTCTGAGTGAACCACACCAATGCCCTTCAGAGCATCCAAGGCCATCAGCAACTGCAGAGACAAAGGACACAATGTAGACGGTTAAAGTTACCATTGACCAGGGTGCAGGCTTAAACAGATCAAGAAGAAATACAGTTATGTTACTTCAGTATGTAACTTCTTTCCCAGCTGGCTGAGTATCTTGCCGTTACTTGTTGATAGATTGATCAAAGCCACAGTCTTTACCTGGTGGGTTATTGGCCGTATCTCATGGAGAGAGAGTGGCGTCCCTTGCTGTTCGCTGAGCAGTTGTAAAAGACTCCTGTCCAGCATTTCAAACACTAGACAGGTATGTCCTTTGTGTTGAAACTGCTCAAAGAAATGAACCACATTCTTCATGGCTGGGTCAAGAACGCTCACTGCTTCAAGCATTTTGATCTGTGGGGAAAATAGGAAAAATGACATAGGTACTTAGCATTCTAGATGAAGTTCATTTAATAAGCAAAACATAAGCAAGAAAACATGAAAAACCTAATTATCAAAACGCATTAAATAAATTACCTCTCTTTTAGCGGTTTCTTCGGTTTTCAAGATCTTGAGGGCCACGTTCTGTGCTGTGATTAAATTCACACCTTTAGCAACTTTGCCAAAGCACCCTTCGCCGCTGAATTCGAGAAAATTCAGAGAACCTACCCGAGAGAAAATCTAATTTGTCTACCAATTAAGGCATGATAAATGTGTGTTGTCGAAAATGTTGATTTTGCCATGTGTAGCAAAATGTCGACAGTTTCCACAGCAAATTCTGTGTCTCCACCTCTTACGGAAAATTCATTAATTAAAATCAAATCAATGGGGCTTCTCCTCAACATACTAAATATAATTTTTAGTCATTAATGAGTTAGAGGAATAGTTGGACATTTTGGAAAATATACAATTTACTATATCTTGACAGGAAGTCACTGTGTCTAGCGAAGAAACAGTCCAGCACATAGTCACCAACCACAGCCTGACATTTGTGTATGGACTAAAACAAAAGTGACATAAACATGTAAAACAGTGATGACATGTAAATTAGTCGGCTTTAGAGGTGCTGGTAGGCTGATTTTGTTACCTTTGAAAGAGCCAGGCTACCATCCCTCCCCAATTTCCAGTCTAAGCTAAGCTAAGCTAATTTGGCTGCTGACCAGAAAGATATTGCAGAGATCATCAAACTATGAATGATCTTAAATATTATAAAAGTAATGTGTTGGAAAACATCCCGTTAAACTTTTGTAGAATTGAGGCTGTGATGGACTCAACTCTGTGCTGTGAAGCCCTCAACCCAATGAATAATTTAGTCATTGGTCAAATAAAAGTACATAACAGGTATCATTTGTCATTCATACTTGCATCCATTTGTCACAAAAGCCACGAGTTAAAACCCGTCCTAGTCTCATAATTCAAAGACAGGGAAGTCTGTGCTACAACTGACTTCCAAAAGTACGAGGAACCTCTCAGGTTTGAGCAACAGGGTCGGTCCTATGTTGCCAACCACTCCCTCCTTGATGGACGGTCCGAACATTTCAGTGTGTCCGATGTTCCTGGCCGCATCCAGGGATCTGTGGCGACAGTTTCTACGGAGCTCGGATGGTTAAGATTGTGGAGAGAAAATTGAGGAGGGAAGGAGTCGTCATCAGACCGATCCACTGGTCCTGAAGAACAGGAGCAAGGAGTCAGAGTCAAACACTAATAGTATTACATCTTAAAACCAAGCCTTGCATTAGAGCATCACCCTGCATGGACTACTGCAGAACTCAGTGTTTGGTATGTACATAAATATTTGTTGCGTAAAAATGGTGACTAATTCTTTATCCAACTAGAATAAACCGTTTCCATGGTTATTTGAATACTGGCTGAATATAATGACTTTTGGGCTTTTGAAACCCATTAAAGCTCTAATGTAGACATTTAATCAGACATCTATGAAAAATACTCCTGATATTTCTTTTAATACAACAAAACTGAAACACCTTGCATTCAGAAAGTACTCATACCCCTTCACTATCTTCACATTTTATCAATCTCCACTCAATACCCCATAATGACAAAGTGAAAACAGAATTTTTGAAATGTCTGCAAATTTATTAAAAAAGTCAAAATGGAAAAATAAACACTGAAATAAGTACTCAGACCCTTTGCTATGCCACTTGAAATTTAGCTCAGTTGCCTCCCATTTCTCTTGATCATGTTTCTACACCTTGATTGGAGTCCACCTGTGGTAAAGTCAATTGACTGGACGTGATTTGGAAAGAACCATGCCTGTCTATATAAGGCCTCACAGCTGACAACGTACATCAGAGCAAACCAAACCATGCGGATGAAGAAACTGTCTGCAGAGCTCCGAGACAGGATTGTTTTGAGGCACAGCTGAATGGCTACCCAAATAAATAAATAAATACATAAATAAAATAATAATAATAATCATAATAATAATAATAATAATAATTCTGCTGCATTGAAAAGGTTAGCAAGAGCAGAGTGGCCTCCATAATTCTTCAATAAAAGACATTTGGAACAACCAGGACTCTTCCTGTCACTATGGGGTACTGAGTGTAGATTGATGAGGGACGATTTTAGCATAAGGATGCAACATATAACAAAATGTGAAGGAAGTGAAAGAGTCTGAATACTTTAGGAATGCACTATATGTATACAAAACATAAGGACCAACAGAAATTAATCTTTCAAGTCGCACCGGCAGTGTATCCTGACGACTGAGAGCCATCAGGCGACCTGTCCTGTACCGGCTCCTTCCTTCACCTCCTTGCTCCTGCTGCAGCCTGTTACCTGTGTGAGTGGAGTAGTCATCTTGGCCAGTGGACTGGCTGGAAGCAGCTCGTTCCTGAACCAACCACCGGACATAACAATAAGACTGCATGATTTAAAAATAATAATAATAATAATAATAATAATCATAATAATAATAAAGGTTGTAGCTCACTTAACTGTAGCTTTAGAGCTCACAGGATACACCATAACACATAAGTAACCTGCCAGGTGTGTATTGGTGGGTAAAAAAAAAAAAGAAAAAGTGTACCAGAGGGTGCTGTGACTGTTTGGCCAGCCTCCTCCTCTCCCTGGCCGACAGCTGGGGGGTCTTCTCAAACTCTGGGGTGCGGGGGACTGGAAAGGCATCACCTAGGGGGTCTCAACAAACATACACACACCCACAAAAAAGCAAACTTAGTCCCAGGCATCTTTACATAAACTTTGGGGATGTATTACACTATAGTTAGTTTCAAAGTATGGTTCCATTCCTTTATAGTTATATCATCCTGGTGATACTAGATCCTTAAATAACTATCGACAAGTTCAATTATTTGTCCTTCATTGAGCAACACATGTTATAGATGTAAATTTGTTTTATGGTACATTTAGTAGTAAGTAGGTTAAGTAAGTAGTAAGTAAGTTCTTCAAGATAAACAAGCATGATTTGAGCTTTACCACTGACAGCAGAGACCAGTATTGGTTTAGGATGGTCTAACAGAAGATCGCATTGTGTTCAAAGTATCAAAATATTAACTTCCTGCCTCTAGACCACAGGCAACATTTTAAATGTTTGATAGGTGTACATGGTGACAAGACTGGTGACGGTAAAGTGAGGTTTGTACTCCAGAGAAGGAGAGGGGAAAAAAAAAAACCCATCCATCAGTGTTGTAGTAGCCCCAGGAGTTTTGGATGGATGTGTGCTGTGAAAATTCAGATCTTGAGTGACCCCCCCGAAACCCAATTCACTGTCAAGTCTGTACTAGGGCTGGATATGGGCATTGTCTCCCAATTCAATTTGATTTTGATTCACAAAGTCCAGAATCGTTTGATTTCAATTCTTGTATTTGTTTAAAAAACTGAACAAATGATATTAGGTTAAGCAAAGACACCTCTGCATACACACACAGCACATGAAACGTTTACCATTATTTTCTACAGCATCATCAAATATAATTAAACCCACCTGGATCACGCAAGAGCTCACTTGGTCAGCCATCTTGAAAGTCTACTACACGTTCGATTGGACAAGTAGACTCTACCTTGTGATTGGATTGTCACTGTCCTATCAGATTCAGGTGTGAAGACGGAAAAACCATTTACTTGTAACTTCAGCGTCACACACAGTGTGGGAACTTTGAGCGCTGAGTTTTACACACAGCTTATTGCTTCGTATCTGTATACAGATGTTCAACAAAAGCACTCCCCCCTCCCCCACAGTGTCTCTGTGTAACCTCAACACCGAGTCCATGTCCTCCAAGATTGTCTTCAGTTTTTAAAAAACAAAAACAAATTCAAATGTTTTCTACACACGATCAAACTTGAATGTCTCATGTCAATTTATTTTACAGGTTTACTAAGGTGGATTTTCAAACATCCCTTACAAGCTCAAATCTTATTGAAACTAATTTAAGCCCGTACATTTCTGTAGTTAGCTCGTTGGCAGGGCCAGACTGAATAAGTACAATCCACACACTGCTCATTCGGCATCCACGGCCTCGCATCTCATAGTCAGAAATAATATCTCTTCAACAAACACAAACAGACATCATATCATTGAGTTTTTCTTGCAGTCTATCCCTCCCGTGGATACGATCTCTAGATTCGAGAAAGCCAAAGTCAGCTAACCATCCTAATGCGTGACCGTCCTGTAAACGGCAGCGGGTCTACATGGACTAACTATTCACGTCCACATTCACATCCACACGTTGGAATAATTTGATTGCAACAAAGTAGACATTTAACATATGGTGCAGCCCTAACTGAACCACTTACAAGTAACCACTGCATACACAGAACACTTAGCACAGATGCACGTTTACTGAGAAAGCTGCAAATGCAAAGATCAGTGTTGGGATGTTAAGAATCAATACTGGATCATTCAAATGAAAAATCAGATTAATCGGAAATGTTTTTTTCATCCAGCCCTAATTTGCACTAGCTGTGTAATTTTAGTGACCGTGATACAAAAGAAAAAGTTGCACATCTTGATTTCATGGTGGTCTTACCAATGAATGCACTCTCTGACTCCAGCAGAGAACCTCTTGCAGATCCCCCCATCACACTCTTCTGCAACATACACACAACTCTTTTCATAATTCAACTCTGATAGTTACAGTCAGTTAATATAGTATATATATTCCATGTAGAGAATTTCTGAAGCAGATTATTGTAGAATCTCTCAAGCATAGGTGCTTGATCTATCAAAACATTATCTCTTTTCAACTCACCAGATAATCATTTTGCTGTGGTGGAGACAGGTCAAGATAATCTGTGACACAAGAAGAACATTGTTTACTCTCTTTGCTGCAAATGCAAAATGGTTGTGAAAAAAAGGAGTAAATGCAAAGACCCGTGGATGTCACTGTCCTGATAATGTGCCCAGATACAGATCACCAAGTAGAAATGGGGCCATAGAGAAGACATTTTATCCTCAACATCCACATTAACCAAAGAAAATCTCCATCTGTCAACCTGGTAAAATATACACGAACAAAAAATAAACTGTCTTTCCAGGCAACTCTCCAACTTAAACAACTGCAACGGGATAAATAGGATTTTTTTTTTTTTTTAATTTTAACATGTAAGGAGCGCTAACCGTCCTGAACTGTAGACCTCTGGCTGCTGAACTGGCGATTTGGATCCCTGTAGTCATGCCTTCTCCTGCTGGTCACACCCACTTCCTCCAGCTTTGGAACCTCACTGGAGCCCAGCCTGGACTTCTCATCTGACTCAAATACAGATACCAACAATTTATGGCTGATATTATTGATTTGCAGTGGAGTGCAGTTAAAATTCTAAAACCGGTGTGTTACCTGCGTATTTAAGCTGAAGGGAGTCGTGGATTCGCAGCAGGTTTCTGGGATCCATGTTTCTGGAGTTGGGCCTTCGGACTGGAGCTTGGAGCCGCAGCCTGGCCATATCAAACACATCCACCATGGGACGCTCCCCATGTCTGGACAAATAAAGACAAGTGCACACACACACACACACACACACACACACACACACACACACACACACACACACACACACACACACACATACAGAGCATATGTACAGTAGGTCAGTCATTTCTTTTGTTCAGACTTTACACCTTTTGCTCCAGAGAATTCTGGCTTCATAAATTCAGCTCACATGCTGTCATGAAGAAAGGCAAGAGAGGCTTCCACCCCCAGATAAGGAGCTGTCACCAAGCAAAGAATTGCTGAACACTGTTGTGGATGATCAATCAAACTGCTTTACAATTGTGCAATTTAAGGTTTTGACGTTAAATAGTCCTCATAATTACACTGTGCATGAGTTTATGGAATACTGTTGGTGAACTACTGAATTGTGAAATATTTTATGCATAACATTTGAAATTCACTGCTTTTGAATTTTAAAGTCAGATATTTTGAAATTCAGTTGAATATCAGCTATCTTTTGTACAGATTTCAAGATGTTTATGTAATATAATAATAAACAGAATTGCCGTATTCGTAGTCATAATGTGTGCGTGCGTGTGCTTTTTTAGTGTATGTGTGTGTGTGTGTGTTAGTGGTTGAGACAACTCAAAAAGGGACAGGGTTCATTCGATCATCAGAGTTAAGCCATTCCCATAGAAATGCATGGAAACTCATGGTCATCGAGCTACATTTTTCATCTTTTTTCCCCAAAAGTGTATTGGAAAACTTTTTTTATAATTAATTCTCACTTCAGTCTATCTGGTCATTAAGTGTGTGTGTGTGTGTGTGTGTGTATTGAGCGTACGGGAGCAAGAGAGCTTCAACCCCTCAGCTCGTCCTGGTGCCAGCAGCCAGATTGTATTAATGGCATAAATGAATCGAGCCCAGGAACCTTCGAGGGCGTGTTAGTGGCAGCAATGTTTCCAGAGGGAAGAATATTCCCTGAACCCCGGGTGACTTTGGAATAAATAACACAAGAGCCCTTTGTTTTCAATCATCAGCAATACAGTAGAGCCACCTGCATTACAATGTTTCTAGCTACTGGCTGACGTTAATTGGCTGTCAAAATACGGTGTTGACTGTTGGACCTGGTTGTCACAAAGCAGTGTTTAATGTAATGTGCCATGCTGGAGGAAACTGAGTCAACTCAGATTTACATGAAGTGCAGGTTCAGTATCGACCTGCAGGACTACATTTTTCAAATGAGATATCATTGACCGGTAACTAAAAGTAAGAATTTACAGTTCTGGAAACTGGTTTGAACTGACCGGTTTGTCTGTTCAGTATGAAGCTACAGCTAGCAGCAGGTTAGCTTATTTGAGCTAACTTAGGGATGACAAGACTCTTGCAGGGCAAACCAGTGGAGACTCCAGGATGCCACCACTTCCTGTCGGGAAATAGGTCCAGCTGTAATCCTCCATAAATCCACAAATTCAGGTTTTAACACTTTGGATTTTGAATAATGTAAACCAAAACAGATATAATGTCTTAATTAGTGAGCTTTAGTGGTGCTGGTAGGTGATTCTTTTACCTTTGGAAAGAACCAGGGTAGCTGTTTCCACCTGTTTACACTAAGCTAGGCTAACCAGCTGCTGGTTCCAGCTTCATTTTGAACAGATGTGAGAGTCTCTAAGCAAGAAGGGCAATAAGCGTTTTTCCCAAAATATCAAAATATTCCTTTTAACATTTGAAAGTCTGTGTAACTAGGGCACCAAAATGAAAGCTGAGTTAAAGCTTGTAGTCATAACTGCTACCTGCATCATTTTATGAAGTCTGGACATAAATATTATTTTAGACCACAGTTTTACAAAGGGCTATGTGTTAGACTATTTTTGAGGAGGTGGTGCATTTATGCTCAGATAAGCCAGTCATCTGCTGGCTGTAACTTCATATTTAGCATACAGACATGAGATTGGTATTAATCTTCTCATCTCACTCTCAACGAGAACGTGAACAAGCTGATTTTCCCAGAAAGTTGAGCTCCTCCTTTAAAATACAACAAAGTAGCTGACCTGAGTTTTAACTGCTGTCAGGGTGTTGGGTGCACATGTAAATGTCTTTATTTTTATTCAGACTAAATGTCTCGCAAAACAATCTGCATGGTGCGGCTTGTGGTGTTAAAATGGTGGTTATCTGTAAACTGTCAGTCTGGTTGTTATATGGCTGCCCAGCACCTCTCTCACCAGTTGTTCTTCTAACTTGCACCACTTGTGGCTTTGCATTGAAACTCTAGTCTGAAATGTTGATTGTTTTAACCAAAAAAGTATTTTGTAAGAACAAACTGGCCAACAGCTGCATTGCTACGACAAATGGGGGCTTACTATCGGGAATTATCTCGGGGGATAGGTTGACCACTGACATATTAGCTTAAACTTTCCTCTAGAGTAGTAGTAGTAGTGTGTGTTTATGTTTAGAGCTGACAGACTTGTGCCCAATTGTGAATGATTTTACTATGATTGGTCAAAATCTCTCTCTCTGTTGAGAGGAAAAGAGATATAATCCAGTTGTTTCTTGGCAGAATCACAAGTCCATATTATGTCCCAAAAATATATTTTTATTGCGGGATAGGCAAAAAAAAATTCAGCCTTTTTGTAATCTAATTTTTTTAACAGTTCACAGCTCTCTTCATGAGTGAAATAAACACCACAATTAGTTTGAATATATTGAATCATTCATGCTGAAATTAGCATGATTTCAAGGTGTTTAATGACCTTATAGATAAATAACTAAGTATTATGTATGTAGGTAGGAATGGCTGTCCATAACAAAATCCACTGTCTTTCAAATGTTTCCTTGCTGAACCAATTAAGATGTCTATTGATTCCAAAATAAATGCTTTTTGTACTTTGCAGCCTCAGATTTGTTGGATTTCTGAACTGCCTTCACTGTCACAGCTGCCTCAGTGATTTGATTGTGGGTAATTCAATTCAATTCAATTCAATTCAATTTTATTTATATAGCGCCAAATCATAACAGAGATTATCTCAGGGCACTTTTCATATAGAGCAGGTCTAGACCGTACTCTTTATAGTTATATTTACAGAGACCCAACATTCCCCCATGAGCAGGCACTTGGCGACAGCAGCCAGTAAAAACTCCCTTTTAACAGGTAGAAACCTTGAACAGAACTACTGTACTAATACAATAATGTAAAAAGAATCCAGTTCAAAAAGTCTTGTATTCAACGTCCTTCAAAATAGTCACAAAAAATATACTTAAGTTAAAAATGTAACAGTATATGTCATCCAAATCGTCACGAGATAAATTTTGAGATGATCAATGTGGTAGGAAAGAGGAAAAAATTATACATTCATTTGTCAAACTTTTATCCAATCTGTGCTTTTTTTATTTTTATTTTTAAATTTGGTCTCTCTGGGCCTCAAAGACTGATTAAAATGAAACCACCTGAGACGTTTAGAAGGGAAATCTCCTTTTGATGCAACTGCTAACAGCTCATAGACATCTGAAACTTGATAAGGGGTTCAGTGTTTTTTGAGGTGTCAAAAAGCAAGTGGGTTGGGAACCACTGGTTTATTTTATTGTACTTTGTAAGCCTATCGTGTCATTTTTAATTTGATATCTTATTCTGAAATCTAACATGTAATTACAGTTTTCAAATTAATGTAGTGGAGTACAAAGTACAGTATTTCCCTCCGACAGTTATTGATTAGTATACAGTAAAGGACAGTGCTTGAGTACTTGTACTTTGTTAAATTCCACCACTGACCATAATAAATCAGGATGGAACAGTATTTATCTATCTTTCCATGAATAAATAGAATTTTACGGTTACTGCCACTGCACATAGGTGACACAGTACATTTCATCCCTGTGAAACAACGGCCCCCTCACCCCACACATAAAGTACTGCCGGAAGGTAAGGTCCTCGAAGTGGCATCATATTTCTGGCCTCTTCTTCAGATATGTCTGGTGTCTGCCCAGTGGAGGAGGAGACCAGACAGAGTTGCATCCACAAAGCTCCATCTCATACCGGATGAACTGCTTCCATAAGACATTATTCGGCCTTACCAGGGGTCGACAGGTCTCCACCCACCTGTGGGCCTCCAGGAGAGTCACACCACGGTGCTCCATCAGATAGGCCATGCACAGGGTGCTGGAGCAGCTCGCACAGGCGCTGCAATTCACAAATGTGCAGCCTCTGTGCTGTATTTTATCTGTCGTTGGCCTCTCTGTCATCAGTATGACTTGTTTTATGGATAGTCCTTCTGAGTTTATTCCCTTATTTTTTGCTTAATTTCCAAGTTTTTGTGTAAAAATGTAGCAAATTTGATTTTTAGTACTTTGTAAATACATTTTGGTAATATTATTATTTAAACAATTATTTGAAAAAATTATATAAAAATGAAAAATTAAGAAATTAGGAGAGCACATGAGTGATCAAGAAACATGTCGGACACATTGCAGGGGAAAAGCAATACAAATTTACCAGCTTAAAATAAGAATGTAAGACAGCTTCAGTGCTTGGTAATCAAAACAAGATAAACATCGAGACGTGATTATGTCATGTCTTGTCAATGGGAAAATTTGACGTGATGTTGTTAAAGAAAAGGTTTCATAGTTACTAAGAAATGCAGATTAGTCCTCTGCAGGGACATGAATTTCATAGCAAATTGAATGGAAATCAGGTAAGAGGTAGTAGTAGCCTGATGGTTAGACTGAAGTGTAATCTTTTAAGGTATCTCATCCTTCCAAAACACACAAACACATTTGAAAGTAACCATTTTAAGTTATTTCATGTAGAATTCTTTAAAGGATTAAAGAATTGTGTAGTTGTGATAATTTGCTGCAAATATTGAGTCGAAGTGTAAATGACTGGGTTTTTTGAATCACATGAGGCCAAGTGTGAATGGTTGTTAGAAGGGATCATAACAAAAGTAATCTCAGGGCTCTTTTCATATGGAGCAGGTCTAACCCGTACCCTTTACAATATTATTCAGAGACCCAACATTCCCCATGAGCAAGCACTTGGCGACAGTGGCGAGAAAAATTCCCTCATAACGGGAAGAAACCTTGAGCAGAACCAGACTCTGGGTGGCTGGCCATCTGCCTTGACGGTTGGGTTGGAGAGAAGAGGAGGGGAAGAAAAAAGAGAGAGAGAGGGATAATGCCATCCTTTCATCCCTTCCCAGGAGATTTAACAACCATTCCCACTTGGCCTCCTCCAAAAGTATGACTGATATGAATATGACATCCAGCATTTATTTATTGACTTTTTTCAGTCGTAAAATGGTCCTTATTGCCCTGCCAAAGAATTTTCGGACTCTCTTCAGCGGGCTCTTCTTGACTTTAGCAGGCAGACTTTCATCGGGTGACCTGCCACTGGCCGATGCATCCTCAGCTGGACTGGTTGCACCTTGGCTAACAGTTGGTTCCTTTATAGCCGAGCCAGTAGTGTCTATTCCTGCAGCAGCTTCTGCTCCTTCAGAAGACTGAGGCATGTTTTTAATGCCATCACAGGAGCCAGAAAGGACTGAGCCTGCGTCTGTATGACGAGGTATGGCCGAAGGCTCTTCCTCTTTGGGCTCTTCCTCAGCCGCACAGTCAAGAAATAGGTCCATGTTGTCCATTGGTAAGATCCTCATTTTAGCTAAAGAATCTTCAACACTGAATAAAACATGACAATAAATGAATGGATCACTCAATCAATAAACAAAGTCTGTCAATTAATCCAATCATGTATCTATCCAACCCTACTGAAAACAAAACACAGGCACTCACTAAAAGCTGGTGTCTATTTCATCTTCCAGATGGACCATTGTTACAAAGGGGTGATCGAGAGCCTTCCCCGGAGTGATTCTCTTCTCTGGGTCTGTATGTAGAAGGCATGTCAGGAGACTGACAAAGGCTCTCTGATCCTCCAGCTCAATGGATTCCCGTGTGTCTGGGTTGTGCTGATTGAAAACAAAGTAGGTGACAGTTCAGTTTTAACTGCTTCCTGTCTCTCAGTGACAGAGGATATTGGTATTAATTCATTGTGTAGTCATGAAATGGACCACTTACTGTTATCAGGTCATCCAGACTTCTGATTGTTGTGTCCCATGTTTTCGGCTCAATTCAGTGTCAAGCTGGTATTCCCTTGGGGTCTACAGGAACAAAACATGCAGGTCAGATACTTCTTCCTGAATGTGTTAAATATTATAAAAGAGTTGTTGCCTAACTGGGAGATGTAAAATTGTGAACTGCTGAGCAAGGTTAAAATACCTTCATCCACCATCTTGGGCTGTCCAAGTGCTTTTCCACCTTGAAAAAATTTTGTGTGCATTTCCCAGCACAGAGAAGGTGGTCAGCTGGCTGGCCCAGGACGTCTACAATGCCCCTCATCTGGAGAGAGAACATAAAGAATCACATCAGCCAACATCCTACAACAAGCCCCCTCTCGGGTTTGGACATGTATCTGGGGCACAATTTAACAGTCTTTGCATTTGAATCTAGATCGGTTTGGTTACTTACTGACTGGTACTCGCAGTCTATCGCAAACAGGTGTTTGCAGAGGTACAAGACCCCGAGCACACAGCCTAGACTCCAAGCGTCTATGGCCTCGGAGAAGGGGAGGCCCAGGGTGACTTCAGGTGCCCTGTGTGTATCGTACAAGAGTCACAAGAGCTATTAAGTACACTGTCAAATTCAGCATATGTACTGACGACTGACACAGCCTCTGCTGGATCATTTACAGCATAAACACACAATTGCAAACATGTTAAAAGATGAGCTTTGCAAATTGAACCTACCTGTAACCCAGAGGCTGAATTGTCTTCCCAAATACCTCTTCTCGGACACTGAACGACACGCCAAAATCTATTAGTTTTATTCTGAAGGGCTCACTCAGATGGTTTGCCAGCATTATATTGTCTGGCTTCAGGTCTGAGTGAACCACACCAATGCCCTTCAGAGCATCCAAGGCCATCAGCAACTGCAGAGACAAAGGACACAATGTAGACGGTTAAAGTTACCATTGACCAGGGTGCAGGCTTAAACAGATCAAGAAGAAATACAGTTATGTTACTTCAGTATGTAACTTCTTTCCCAGCTGGCTGAGTATCTTGCCGTTACTTGTTGATAGATTGATCAAAGCCACAGTCTTTACCTGGTGGGTTATTGGCCGTATCTCATGGAGAGAGAGTGGCGTCCCTTGCTGTTCGCTGAGCAGTTGTAAAAGACTCCTGTCCAGCATTTCAAACACTAGACAGGTATGTCCTTTGTGTTGAAACTGCTCAAAGAAATGAACCACATTTTTCATGGCTGGGTCAAGCACGCTCACTGCTTCAAGCATTTTGATCTGTGGGGAAAATAGGAAAAATGACATAGGTACTTAGCATTCTAGATGAAGTTCATTTAATAAGCAAAACATAAGCAAGAAAACATGAAAAACCTAATTATCAAAACGCATTAAATAAATTACCTCTCTTTTAGCGGTCTTTTCGTTTCAGGATCTTGAGGCCACGTCCTGCTGTGATTAAATTCACACCTTTAGCAACTTTGCCAAAGCACCCTTCGCCGCTGAATTCTTTAATGAGGTAGCGACTTGTGCTGCTGCACAGTGTGTCGCTTATTTGCACCTCAGAGCTCTCCGATTTCTTCTTCTCATCTGTTACGCGGGACAGAGAAGCAGTACATGAGGGAGAGGAGGAGAACATCTGAAGGTTACAACATGGAGTCGGCAGGGGTCATTCAGTCAACAGAACATGCACAAATGTAGCTGAAGCATTCAGTATAGTCATGTAAATAACATTTGGTTGTCATTCTACGACCAATTGAAGAAGAATATTACGTCCGATATACTGAAAATGGCCAATGACTTCTTCAGTGATATTCCCAAAGAATGAGAAGAGCAACATATACCGAATGAGAAAGAACGTGATCAAATGCTACACTGATCTTCAGCATTCAGATCATTTTCTCAAGAAGAAGTTACTCTGCCGTGTAAAAATGCTCATTTAAGTTGGAAGTCTTGAATTGAAAATGTTACGTACTAGGTAGGTATTATCGGAAACATTTACTTAAAGTATAAAAAGTTAGAAATGTTTCAAACTCTTAACCTGCAAAGTGACCTCTAGCTTCAGAATGAAAATTAGATACTTATAGTACAAGCATCCTAAGCACTGTGCTTGAGTAAATGTATTTAGTTACTTCTCATCACTGTGTGTGTGTGTGTGTGTGTGTGTGTGTGTGTATGTGTTGAGTCTTACTTACCAGTTTTATCTGCTGTCAAACAGCTGGCTGAATCAGAACGTGAAGACATTTTGCTGCAACAAATGTTTTTCCAGATGTGCTACTTCTTCAGTGTAACTTCTTCAACTAACTCTGGTCTGTGTTCTCACCTGAAGGTAAACAGACCAGCTCTTGATGACACCACAATAGAACAAGATTCTATTCTATTAGAGGAAGATTCCATTCTAATCCTTTATCTGAAGAATGAAGGACAATCACTTGGTTTACAGACAAATTGTTCATTTCTGATTTATGCAGTTGATCACTTTCTATCCAATGTGTATTTCAAGTATAAGCATTCTAATTATAAGTCTTTTAAAGCTATGGCTGTCGCCACGTTTAATGCTCTGTTTTAGCCATAGTTACCTTTGTTTACCTGTTTATAGCAGAATGCAGTAGTTCTCTCTCACACACACACACACACACACACACACACAGAGCATATGTACAGTAGGTCAGTCATTTCTTTTGTTCAGACTTTACACCTTTTGCTCCAGAGAATTCTGGCTTCATAAATTCAGCTCACATGCTGTCATGAAGAAAGGCAAGAGAGGCTTCCACCCCCAGATAAGGAGCTGTCACCAAGCAAAGAATTGCTGAACACTGTTGTGGATGATCAATCAAACTGCTTTACAATTGTGCAATTTAAGGTTTTGACGTTAAATAGTCCTCATAATTACACTGTGCATGAGTTTATGGAATACTGTTGGTGAACTACTGAATTGTGAAATATTTTATGCATAACATTTGAAATTCACTGCTTTTGAATTTTAAAGTCAGATATTTTGAAATTCAGTTGAATATCAGCTATCTTTTGTACAGATTTCAAGATGTTTATGTAATATAATAATAAACAGAATTGCCGTATTCGTAGTCATAATGTGTGCGTGCGTGTGCTTTTTTAGTGTATGTGTGTGTGTGTGTGTGTGTGTGTGTGTGTGTTGTTGAGACAACACAAAAAGGGACAGGGTTCATTCGTTCATCAGAGTTAAGCCATTCCCATAGAAATGCATGGAAACTCATGGTCATCGAGCTACATTTTTCATCTTTTTCCCCAAAAGTGTATTGGAAAACTTTTTTATAATTAATTCTCACTTCAGTCTATCTGGTCATTAAGTGTGTGTGTGTGTGTGTGTGTGTGTGCAGGAGCAAGAGAGCTTCAACCCCTCAGCTCGTCCTGGTGCCAGCAGCCAGATTGTATTAATGGCATAAATGAATCAGGCCAGGAACCTTCGAGGGCGTGTTAGTGGCAGCAATGTTTCCAGAGGAAGAATATTCCCTGAACCCCGGTGACTTTGGAATAAATAACACAAGAGCCCTTTGCTTTCAATCATCAGCAATACAGTAGAGCCACCTGCATTACAATGTTTCTAGCTACTGGCTGGCGTTAATTGGCTGTCAAAATACGGTGTTGACTGTTGGACCTGGTTGTCACAAAGCAGTGTTTAATGTAATGTGCCATGCTGGAGAAACTGAGTCAACTCAGATTTACATGAAGTGCAGGTTCAGTATCGACCTGCAGGACTACATTTTCAAATGAGATATCATTGACCCGGTAACTAAAAGTAAAATTTACAGTTCTGGAAACTGGTTTGAACTGACATCAGAAAAAAAAAATGTAATTTAAAGTTTCCATTTTCTTGCTAAGAGTTAGTTGAGAAGATTAATACCACTCTTGTCTGTTCAGTATGAAGCTACAGCTAGCAGCAGGTTAGCTTATTTGAGCTAACTTAGGGATGACAAGACTCTTGCAGGGCAAACCAGTGGAGACTCAGGATGCCACCACTTCCTGTCGGGAAATAGGTCCAGCTGTAATCCTCCATAAATCCACAAATTCAGGTTTTAACACTTTGGATTTTGAATAATGTAAACCAAAACAGATATAATGTCTTAATTAGTGAGCTTTAGTGGTGCTGGTAGGTGATTCTTTTTACCTTTGGAAAGAACCAGGGTAGCTGTTTCCACCTGTTTACACTAAGCTAGGCTAACCAGCTGCTGGTTCCAGCTTCATTTTGAACAGATGTGAGAGTCTCTAAGCAAGAAGGGCAATAAGCGTTTTTCCCAAAATATCAAAATATTCCTTTAAACATTTTAAAGTCTGTGTAACTAGGGCACCAAAATGAAAGCTGAGCTAAAGCTTGTAGTCAGAACTGCTACCTGCATCATTTTATGAAGTCTGGACATAAATATTATTTTAGACCACAGTTTTACAAAGGGCTATGTGTTAGACTATTTTTGAGGAGGTGGTGCATTTATGCTCAGATAAGCCAGTCATCTGCTGGCTGTAACTTCATATTTAGCATACAGACATGAGATTGGTATTAATCTTCTCATCTCCTCTCAACGAAACGTGAACAAGCTGATTTTCCCAGAAAGTTGAGCTCCTCCTTTAAAATACAACAAAGTAGCTGACCTGAGTTTTAACTGCTGTCAGGGTGTTGGGTGCACATGTAAATGTCTTTATTTTTATTCAGACTAAATGTCTCGCAAAACAATCTGCATGGTGCGGCTTGTGGTGTTAGAATGGTGGTTATCTGTAAACTGTCAGTCTGGTTGTTATATGGCTGCCCAGCACCTCTCTCACCAGTTGTTCTTCTAACTTGCACCACTTGTGGCTTTGCATTGAAACTCTAGTCTGAAATGTTGATTGTTTTAACCAAAAAAGTATTTTGTAAAAACAAACTGGCCAACAGCTGCATTGCTACGACAAATGGGGGCTTACTATCGGGAATTATCTCGGGGGATAGGTTGACCACTGACAGATTAGGTTAAACTTTCCTCTAGAGTAGTAGTAGTAGTGTGTGCTTATGTTTAGAGCTGACAGACTTGTGCCCAATTGTGAATGATTTTACTATGATTGGTCATAATCTCTCTCTCTGTTGAGAGGAAAAGAGATATAATCCAGTTGTTTCTTGGCAGAATCACAAGTCCATATTATGTCCCAAAAATATATTTTTATTGCGGGATAGGCAAAAAAAAATTCAGCCTTTTTGTAATCTAATTTTTTTAACAGTTCACAGCTCTCTTCATGAGTGAAATAAACACCACAATTAGTTTGAATATATTGAATCATTCATGCTGAAATTAGCATGATTTCAAGGTGTTTAATGACCTTATAGATAAATAACTAAGTATTATGTATGTAGGTAGGAATGGCTGTCCATAACAAAATCCACTGTCCTTCAAATGTTTCCTTGCTGAACCAATTAAGATGTCTATTGATTCCAAAATAAATGCTTTTTGTACTTTGCAGCCTCAGATTTGTTGGATTTCTGAACTGCCTTCACTGTCACAGCTGCCTCAGAGATTTGACACCTGGATATAATCAGTGGTAGCAGTTGTTTTAAGATACTGAAGTCAGAGTAATTCAATTCAATTCAATTCAAATCAATTTTATTTATATAGCGCCAAATCATAACAGAGGTTATCTCAGGGCACTTTTCATATAGAGCAGGTCTAGACCGTACTCTTTATAGTTATATTTACAGAGACCCAACATTCCCCCATGAGCAAGCACTTGGCGACAGCAGCCAGTAAAAACTCCCTTTTAACAGGTAGAGACCTTTAACAGAACCTGGCTCACTGTACTAATACAATACTGTAAAAAGAATCCAGTACAAAAAGTCTTGCATTCAAAGTCCTTCAAAATAGTCACAAAAAATATACTTAAGTTAAAAATGTAACAGTATATGTCATCCAAATCGTCACGGGATAAATTGGTAAAATTTATCCCGCATTAAATAAATTACCTCTCTTTTAGCGGTTTCTTCGGTTTTCAAGATCTTGAGGGCCACGTCCTGTGCTGTGATTAAATTCACACCTTTAGCAACTTTGCCAAAGCACCCTTCGCCGCTGAATTCGAGAAAATTCAGAGAACCTACCGAGAAAAATCTAATTTGTCTACCAATTAAGGCATGATAAATGTGTGTTGTCGAAAATGTTGATTTTGCCATGTAGCAAAATGTCGACAGTTTCACAGCAAATTCTGTGTCTCCACCTCTACGGAAAATTCATTAATTAAAATCAAATCAATGGGGCTTCTCCTCAACATACTAAATATAATTTTTAGTCATTAATGAGTTAGAGGAATAGTTGGACATTTTGGAAAATATACAATTTACTATATTTTGACAGGAAGTCACTGTGTCTAGCAAAAACAGTCCAGCACATAGTCACCAACCACAGCCTGACATTTGTGTATGGACTAAAACAAAATTGACATAAACATGTAAAACAGTGATGACATGTAAATTAGTCGGCTTTAGAGGTGCTGGTAGGCTGATTTTGTTACCTTTGAAAGAGCCAGGCTAACAGTCCCTCCCAATTTCCAGTCTAAGCTAAGCTAAGCTAATTTGGCTGCTGACCAGAAAGATATCGCAGAGATCATCAAACTATGTATGATCTTAAATATTATAAAAAGTAATGTGTTGGAAAACATCCGTTAAACTTTGTAGAGTTGAGGCTGTGATGGCTTGTCAAAGGATGCAAAGTATCACCCTACAGTTTATAATTATACATTTATTTAAAACATAATTTAGTCATTGGTCAAATAAAAGTACATAACAGGTATCATTTGTCATTCATACTGGCATCCAATTGTCACAAAAGCCACGAGTTAAAACCCGTCCTAGTCTCATAATTCAAAAGACAGGGAAGTCTGTGCTACAACTGACTTCCAAAATGCGAGAACCTCTCAGGTTTGAGCAACAGGGTCGGTCCTATGTTGCCAACCACTCCCTCCTTGATGGACGGTCCAAACATTTGTGTGTGTCCGATGTTCCTGGCCGCATCCAGGGATCTGTGGCGACAGTTTCTACTGAGCTCGGATGGTTAAGATTGTGGAGAGAAAATTGAGGAGGGAAGGAGTCGTCATCAGACCGATCCACTGGTCCTGAAGAACAGGAGCAAGGAGTCAGAGTCAAACACTAATAGTATTACATCTTAAAACCAAGCCTTTCATTAGAGCATCACCCTGCATGGACTACTGCAGAACTCAGTGTTTGGTATGTACATAAATATTTGTTCGCGTAAAAATGGTGACTAATTCTTTATCAACTAGAATAAACCGTTTCCATGGTTATTTGAATACTGGCTGAATATAATGACTTTTGGGCTTTTGAAACCCATTAAAGCTCTAATGTAGACATTTAATCAGACATCTATGAAAAACTACTCCTGATATTTCTTTTAATACAACAAAACTGAAACACCTTGCATTCAGAAAGTACTCATACCCTTCACTATCTTCACATTTTATCAATCTCCACTCAATACCCCATAATGACAAAGTGAAAACAGAATTTTGAAATGTCTGCAAATTTATTAAAAAGTCAAAATGGAAAAATAAACACTGAAATAAGTACTCAGACCCTTTGCTATGCCACTTGAAATTTAGCTCAGTTGCCTCCCATTTCTCTTGATCATGTTTCTACACCTTGATTGGAGTCCACCTGTGGTAAAGTCAATTGACTGGACGTGATTTGGAAAGAACCACGCCTGTCTATATAAGGCCTCACAGCTGACAACGTACATCAGAGCAAACCAAACCATGCGGATGAAGAAACTGTCTGCAGAGCTCCGAGACAGGATTGTTTTTGAGGCACAGCTGAATAGCTACCCAAATAAATAAATACATAAATAAAATAATAATAATAATCATAATAATAATAATAATAATTCTGCTGCATCGAAAAGGTTACCAAGAGCAGAGTGGCCTCCATAATTCTTCAATAAAGACGTTTGGAACAACCAGGACTCTTCCTGTCACTATGGGGTTACTGAGTGTAGATTGATGAGGACGATTTTAGCATAAGGATGCAACATATAACAAAATGTGAAGGAAGTGAAAGAGTCTGAATACTTTAGGAATGCACTATATGTATACAAAACATAAGGACCAACAGAAATTAGTCTTTCAAGTCGCACCGGCAGTGTATCCACGACGACTGAGAGCCATCAGACGACCTGTCCTGTACCGGCTCCTTCCTTCACCTCCTTGCTCCTGCTGCAGCCTGTTACCTGTGTGAGTGGAGTAGTCATCTTGGCCAGTGGACTGGCTGGAAGCAGCTCGTTCCTGAACCAACCACCGGACATAACAATAAGACTTCATGATTTAAAAATAATAATAATAATAATAATAATAATAATAATAATAATAATAATAAAGGTTGTAGCTCACTTAACTGTAGCTTTAGAGCTCACAGGATACACCATAACACATAAGTAACCTGCCAGGTGTGTATTGGTGGGTAAAAAAAAAAAAAGAGTGTGTACCAGAGGGTGCTGTGACTGTTTGGCCAGCCTCCTCCTCTCCTGGCCGACAGCTGGGGGTCTTCTCAAACTCTGGGGTGCGGGGACTGGAAAGGCATCACCCTGGGGGGTCTCAACAAACATACACACACCCACAAAAAAGCAAACTTAGTCCCAGGCATCTTTACATAAACTTTGGGGATGTATTACACTATAGTTAGTTTCAAAGTATGGTTCCATTCCTTTATAGTTATATCATCCTGGTGATACTAGATCCTAAATAACTATCGACAAGTTCAATTATTTGTCCTTCATTGAGCAACACATGTTATAGATGTAAATTTGTTTTATGGTACATTTAGTAGTAAGTAGGTTAAGTAAGTAGTAAGTAAGTTCTTCAAGATAAACAAGCATGATTTGAGCTTTACCACTGACAGCAGAGACCAGTATTGGTTTAGGATGGTCTAACAGAAGATCGCATTGTGTTCAAAGTATCAAAATATTAACTTCCTGCCTCTAGACCACAGGCAACATTTTAAATGTTTGATAGGTGTACATGGTGACAAGACTGGTGACGGTAAAGTGAGCTTTGTACTCCAGAGAAGGAGAGGGGGAAAAAAAAAACCATCCATCAGTGTTGTAGTAGCCCCAGGAGTTTTGGATGGATGTGTGCTGTGAAAATTCAGATCTTGAGTGACCCCCCCGAAACCCAATTCACTGTCAAGTCTGTACTAGGGCTGGATATGGGCATTGTCTCCCAATTCAATTTGATTTTGATTCACAAAGTCCAGAATCGTTTGATTTCAATTCTTGTATTTGTTTAAAAAACTGAACAAATGATATTAGGTTAAGCAAAGACACCTCTGCATACACACACAGCACATGAAACGTTTACCATTATTTTCTACAGCATCATCAAATATAATTAAACCCACCTGGATCACGCAAGAGCTCACTTGGTCAGCCATCTTGAAAGTCTACTACACGTTCGATTGGACAAGTAGACTCTACCTTGTGATTGGATTGTCACTGTCCTATCAGATTCAGGTGTGAAGACGGAAAAAACCTTTTACTTGTAACTTCAGCGTCACACACAGTGTGGGAACTTTGAGCGCTGAGTTTTACACACAGCTTATTGCTTCGTATCTGTATACAGATGTTCAACAAAAGCACTCCCCCCTCCCCCACAGTGTCTCTGTGTAACCTCAACCCCGATTCCATTTCCTCCAAGATTTTATTCAGTTTTTAAAAAAAAACAAAAAACAAATTCAAATGTTTTCTACACACGATCAAACTTGAATGTCTCATGTCAATTTATTTTACAGGTTTACTAAGGTGGATTTTCAAACATCCCTTTACAAGCTCAAATCTTATTGAAACTAATTTAAGCCCGTACATTTCTGTAGTTAGCTCGTTGGCAGGGCCAGACTCAATAAGTACAATCCACACACTGCTCATTCGGCATCCACGGCCTCGCATCTCATAGTCAGAAATAATATCTCTTCAACAAACACAAACAGACATCATATCATTGAGTTTTTCTTGCAGTCTATCCCTCCCGTGGATACGATCTCTAGATTCGAGAAAGCCAAAGTCAGCTAACCATCCTAATGCGTGACCGTCCTGTAAACGGCAGGGTCTACATGGACTAACTATTCACGTCCACATTCACATCCACACGTTGGAATAATTTGATTGCAACAAAGTAGACATTTAACATATGGTGCAGCCCTAACTGAACCACTTACAAGTAACCACTGCATACACAGAACACTTAGCACAGATGCACGTTTACTGAAAGCTGCAAATGCAAAGATCAGTGTTGGGATGTTAAGAATCAATACCGGATCATTCAAATGAAAAATCAGATTAATCGAAATGTTTTTCATCCAGCCCTAATTTGCACTAGCTGTGTAATTTTAGTGACCGTGATACAAAAGAAAAGAGTTGCACATCTTGATTTCATGGTGGTCTTACCAATGAATGCACTCTCTGACTCCAGCAGAGAACCTCTTGCAGATCCCCCCATCACACTCTTCTGCAACATACACACAACTCTTTTCATAATTCAACTCTGATAGTTACAGTCAGTTAATATAGTATATATATTCCATGTAGAGAATTTCTGAAGCAGATTATTGTAGAATCTCTCAAGCATAGGTGCTTGATCTATCAAAACATTATCTCTTTTCAACTCACCAGATAATCATTTTGCTGTGGTGGAGACAGGTCAAGATAATCTGTGACACAAGAAGAACATTGTTTACTTTCTTTGCTGCAAATGCAAAATGGTTGTGAAAAAAGGAGTAAATGCAAAGACCGTGGATGTCACTGTCCTGATAATGTGCCCAGATACAGATCACCAAGTAGAAATGGGGCCATAGAAGACATTTTATCCTCAACATCCACATTAACCAAAGAAAATCTCCATCTGTCAACCTGGTAAAATATACACGAACAAAAAATAAACTGTCTTTCCAGGCAACTCTCCAACTGAAACAACTGCAACGGGATATATAGGATTTTTTTTTTTTTTTTTAAATTTTAACATGTAAGGAGAGCTAACCGTCCTGAACTGTAGACCTCTGGCTGCTGAACTGGCGATTTGGATCCCTGTAGTCATTCCTTCTCCTGCTGGTCACACCCACTTCCTCCAGCTTTGGAACCTCACTGGAGCCCAGCCTGAACTTCCCATCTGACTCGCAAATACAGATACCAACAATTTATGGCTGATATTATTGATTTGCAGTGGAGTGCAGTTAAAATTCTAAAACCGGTGTGTTACCTGCGTATTTAAGCTGAAGGGAGTCGTGGATTCGCAGCAGGTTTCTGGGATCCATGTTTCTGGAGTTGGGCCTTCGGACTGGAGCTTGGAGCCGAAGCCTGGCCATATCAAAATCATCCACCATGGGATGCTCCCCATGTCTGGACAAATAAAGACAAGTGCACACACCCACACACACACACACACACACACACACACACACACACACACACACACACACACACACAGAGCATATGTACAGTAGGTCAGTCATTTCTTTTGTTCAGACTTTACACCTTTTGCTCCAGAGAATTCTGGCTTCATAAATTCAGCTCACATGCTGTCATGAAGAAAGGCAAGAGAGGCTTCCACCCCAGATAAGGAGCTGTCACCAAGCAAGAATTGCTGAACACTGTTGTGGATGATCAATCAAACTGCTTTACAATTGTGCAATTTAAGGTTTTGACGTTAAATAGTCCTCATAATTACACTGTGCATGGGTTTATGGAATACTGTTGGTGAACTACTGAATTGTGAAATATTTTATGCATAACATTTGAAATTCACTGCTTTTGAATTTTAAAGTCAGTTATTTTGAAATGCAGTTGAATATCAGCTATCTTTTGTACAGATTTCAAGATGTTTATGTAATATAATAATAAACAGAATTGCCGTATTCGTAGTCATAGTGTGTGCGTGCGTGTGCTTTTTTAGTGTATGTGTGTGTTAGTGGTTGAGACAACTCAAAAAGGGACAGGGTTCATTAAGTTCATCAGAGTTAAGCCATTCCCATAGAAATGCATGAAACTCATGGTCATCGAGCTACATTTTCATCTTTTTTCCCCAAAAGTGTATTGGAAAACTTTTTTTATAATTAATTCTCACTTCAGTCTATCTGGTCATTAAGTGTGTGTGTGTGTGTGTGTGTATTGAGCGTACGGGAGCAAGAGAGCTTCAACCCCTCAGCTCGTCCTGGTGCCAGCAGCCAGATTGTATTAATGGCATAAATGAATCGAGCCAGGAACCTTGAGCGTGTTAGTGGCAGCAATGTTTCCAGAGGAAGAATATTCCCTGAACCCGGGTGACTTTGGAATAAATAACACAAGAGCCCTTTGTTTTCAATCATCAGCAATACAGTAGAGCCACCTGCATTACAATGTTTCTAGCTACTGGCTGGCGTTAATTGGCTGTCAAAATACGGTGTTGACTGTTGGACCTGGTTGTCACAAAGCAGTGTTTAATGTAATGTGCCATGCTGGAGAAACTGAGTCAACTCAGATTTACATGAAGTGCAGGTTCAGTATCGACCTGCAGGACTACATTTTTCAAATGAGATATCATTGACGGTAACTAAAAGTAAAATTTACAGTTCTGGAAACTGGTTTGAACTGACATCAGAAAAAAAATATGTAATTTAAAGTTTCCATTTTCTTGCTAAGAGTTAGTTGAGAAGATTAATACCACTCTTGTCTGTTCACTATGAAGCTACAGCTAGCAGGTTAGCTTATTTGAGCTAACTTAGGGATGACAAGACTCTTGCAGGGCAAACCAGTGGAGACTCAGGATGCCACCACTTCCTGTCGGGAAATAGGTCCAGCTGTAATCCTCCATAAATCCACAAATTCAGGTTTTAACACTTTGGATTTTGAATAATTTAAACCAAAACAGATATAATGTCTTAATTAGTGAGCTTTAGTGGTGCTGGTAGGTGATTTTTTACCTTTGGAAAGAACCAGGGTAGCTGTTTCCACCTGTTTACACTAAGCTAGGCTAACCAGCTGCTGGTTCCAGCTTCATTTTGAACAGATGTGAGAGTCTCTAAGCAAGAAGGGTAATAAGCGTTTTTCCCAAAATATCAAAATATTCCTTTTAACATTTGAAAGTCTGTAACTAGGGCACCAAAATGAAAGCTGAGCTAAAGCTTGTAGTCAGAACTGCTACATGCATCATTTTATGAAGTCTGGACATAAATATTATTTTTAGACCACAGTTTTACAAAGGGCTATGTGTTAGACTATTTTTGAGGAGGTGGTGCATTTATGCTCAGATAAGCCAGTCATCTGCTGGCTGTAACTTCATATTTAGCATACAGACATGAGATTGGTATTAATCTTCTCATCTCACTCTCAGAGAACGTGAACAAGCTGATTTTCCCAGAAAGTTGAGCTCCTCCTTTAAAATACAACAAAGTAGCTGACCTGACTTTTAACTGCTGTCAGGGTGTTGGGTGCACATGTAAATGTCTTTATTTTTATTCAGACTAAATGTCTCACAAAACAATCTGCATGGTGCGGCTTGTGGTGTTAAAATGGTGGTTATCTGTAAACTGTCAGTCTGGTTGTTATATGGCTGCCCAGCACCTCTCTCACCAGTTGTTCTTCTAACTTGCACCACTTGTGGCTTTGCATTGAAACTCTAGTCTGAAATGTTGATTGTTTTAACCAAAAAGTATTTTGTAAGAACAAACTGGCCAACAGCTGCATTACTACGACAAATGAGGGCTTACTATCGGGAATTATCTCGGGGGATAGGTTGACCACTGACATATTAGGTTAAACTTTCCTCTAGAGTAGTAGTAGTGTGGGTTTATGTTTAGAGCTGACAGACTTGTGCCCAATTGTGAATGATTTTACTATGATTGGTCATAATCTATGGAAAGCTCTCTCTGTTGAGAGGAAAAGAGATATAATCCAGTTGTTTCTTGGCAGAATCCCAAGTCCATATTATGTCCCAAAAATATATTTTTATTGCGGGATAGGCAAAAAAAAATTCAGCCTTTTTGTAATCTAATTTTTTTAACAGTTCACAGCTCTCTTCATGAGTGAAATAAACACCACAATTAGTTTGAATATATTGAGTCATTCATGCTGAAATTAGCATGATTTCAAGGTGTTTAATGACCTTATAGATAAATAACTAAGTATTATGTATTTAGGTAGGAATGGCTGTCCATAACAAAATCCACTGTCCTTCAAATGTTTCCTTGCTGAACCAATTAAGATGTCTATTGATTCCAAAATAAATGCTTTTTGTACTTTGCAGCCTCAGATTTGTTGGATTTCTGAACTGCCTTCACTGTCACAGCTGCCTCAGTTATTTGACACCTGGATATAATCAGTGGTAGCAGGTGTTTTAAGATACTTAAGTCAGAGTAATTCAATTCAATTCAATTCAATTCAATTTTATTTCTATAGCGCCAAATCATAACAGAGGTTATCTCAGGGCACTTTTCATATAGAGCAGGTCTAGACCGTACTCTTTATAGTTATATTTACAGAGACCCAACATTCCCCCATGAGCAAGCACTTGGCGACAGCAGCCAGTAAAAACTCCCTTTTAACAGGTAGAGACCTTTAACAGAACCCGGCTCACTGTACTAATACAATACTGTAAAAAGAATCCAGTACAAAAAGTCTTGCATTCAAAGTCCTTCAAAATAGTCACAAAAAATATACTTAAGTTAAAAATGTAACAGTATATGTCATCCAAATCGTCACGGGATAAATTGGTAAAATTTATCCCGCATTAAATAAATTACCTCTCTTTTAGCGGTTTCTTCGGTTTTCAAGATCTTGAGGGCCACGTCCTGTGCTGTGATTAAATTCACACCTTTAGCAACTTTGCCAAAGCACCCTTCGCCGCTGAATTCGAGAAAATTCAGAGAACCTACCCGAGAGAAAATCTAATTTGTCTACCAATTAAGGCATGATAAATGTGTGTTGTCGAAAATGTTGATTTTGCCATGTGTAGCAAAATGTCGACAGTTTCCACAGCAAATTCTGTGTCTCCACCTCTTACGGAAAATTCATTAATTAAAATCAAATCAATGGGGCTTCTCCTCAACATACTAAATATAATTTTTAGTCATTAATGAGTTAGAGGAATAGTTGGACATTTTGGAAAATATACAATTTACTATATCTTGACAGGAAGTCACTGTGTCTAGCGAAGAAACAGTCCAGCACATAGTCACCAACCACAGCCTGACATTTGTGTATGGACTAAAACAAAAGTGACATAAACATGTAAAACAGTGATGACATGTAAATTAGTCGGCTTTAGAGGTGCTGGTAGGCTGATTTTGTTACCTTTGAAAGAGCCAGGCTAACAGTCCCTCCCCAATTTCCAGTCTAAGCTAAGCTAAGCTAATTTGGCTGCTGACCAGAAAGATATCGCAGAGATCATCAAACTATGTATGATCTTAAATATTATAAAAGTAATGTGTTGGAAATCATCAAGTTAAACTTTTGTAGAGTTGAGGCTGTGATGAAAGCTTGTCAAAGGATGCAAAGTATCACCCTACAGTTTATAATTATACATTTATTTAAAACATAATTTAGTCATTGGTCAAATAAAAGTACATAACAGGTATCATTTGTCATTCATACTGGCATCCATTTGTCACAAAAGCCACGAGTTAAAACCCGTCCTAGTCTCATAATTCAAAGACAGGGAAGTCTGTGCTACAACTGACTTCCAAAAGTACGAGGAACCTCTCAGGTTTGAGCAACAGGGTCGGTCCTATGTTGCCAACCACTCCCTCCTTGATGGACGGTCCAAACATTTCAGTGTGTCCGTATTCCTGGCCGCATCCAGGGATCTGTGGCGACAGTTTCTACGGAGCTCGGATGGTTAAGATTGAGGAGAGAAAATTGAGGAGGGAAGGAGTCGTCATCAGACCGATCCACTGGTCCTGAAGAACAGGAGCAAGGAGTCAGAGTCAAACACTAATAGTATTACATCTTAAAACCAAGCCTTTCATTAGAGCATCACCCTGCATGGACTACTGCAGAACTCAGTGTTTGGTATGTACATAAATATTTGTTGCGTAAAAATGGTGACTAATTCTTTATCCAACTAGAATAAACCGTTTCCATGGTTATTTGAATACTGGCTGAATATAATGACTTTTGGGCTTTTGAAACCCATTAAAGCTCTAATGTAGACATTTAATCAGACATCTATGAAAAACACTCCTGATATTTCTTTTAATACAACAAAACTGAAACACCTTGCATTCAGAAAGTACTCATACCCCTTCACTATCTTCACATTTTATCAATCTCCACTCAATACCCCATAATGACAAAGTGAAAACAGAATTTTTGAAATGTCTGCAAATTTATTAAAAAAGTCAAAATGGAAAAATAAACACTGAAATAAGTACTCAGACCCTTTGCTATGCCACTTGAAATTTAGCTCAGTTGCCTCCCATTTCTCTTGATCATGTTTCTACACCTTGATTGGAGTCCACCTGTGGTAAAGTCAATTGACTGGACGTGATTTGGAAAGAACCACGCCTGTCTATATAAGGCCTCACAGCTGACAACGTACATCAGAGCAAACCAAACCATGCGGATGAAGAAACTGTCTGCAGAGCTCCGAGACAGGATTGTTTTGAGGCACAGCTGAATGGCTACCCAAATAAATAAATACATAAATAAAATAATAATAATAATAATAATAATAATAATAATAATAATAATAATTCTGCTGCGTCGAAAAGGTTACCAAGAGCAGAGTGGCCTCCATAATTCTTCAATAAAAGACATTTGGAACAACCAGGACTCTTCCTGTCACTATGGGGTACTGAGTGTAGATTGATGAGGGACGATTTTAGCATAAGGATGCAACATATAACAAAATGTGAAGGAAGTGAAAGAGTCTGAATACTTTAGGAATGCACTATATGTATACAAAACATAAGGACCAACAGAAATTAGTCTTTCAAGTCGCACCGGCAGTGTATCCACGACTGAGAGCCATCAGGCGACCTGTCCTGTACCGCTTCCTTCACCTCCTTGCTCCTGCTGCAGCCTGTTACCTGTGTGAGTGGAGTAGTCATCTTGGCCAGTGGACTGGCTGGAAGCAGCTTCGTTCCTGAACCAACCACGGACATAACAATAAGACTTCATGATTTAAAAATAATAATAATAATAATAATAATAATAATAATAATAATAAAGGTTGTAGCTCACTTAACTGTAGCTTTAGAGCTCACAGGATACACCATAACACGTAAGTAACCTGCCAGGTGTGTATTGGTGGGTAAAAAAAAAAAAAAAGTGTACCAGAGGGTGCTGTGACTGTTTGGCCAGCCTCCTCCTCTCCCTGGCCGACAGCTGGGGGGTCTTCTCAAACTCTGGGGTGCGGGGGACTGGAAAGGCATCACCTAGGGGGTCTCAACAAACATACACACACCCACAAAAAAGCAAACTTAGTCCCAGGCATCTCTACATAAACTTTGGGGATGTATTACACTATAGTTAGTTTCAAAGTATGGTTCCATTCCTTTATAGTTATATCATCCTGGTGATACTAGATCCTTAAATAACTATCGACAAGTTCAATTATTTGTCCTTCATTGAGCAACACATGTTATAGATGTAAATTTGTTTTATGGTACATTTAGTAGTAAGTAGGTTAAGTAAGTAGTAAGTAAGTTCTTCAAGATAAACAAGCATGATTTGAGCTTTACCACTGACAGCAGAGACCAGTATTGGTTTAGGATGGTCTAACAGAAGATCGCATTGTGTTCAAAGTATCAAAATATTAACTTTCTGCCTCTAGACCACAGGCAACATTTTAAATGTTTGATAGGTGTACATGGTGACAAGACTGGTGACGGTAAAGTGAGGTTTGTACTCCAGAGAAGGAGAGGGGAAAAAAAAAAAAAAACCATCCATCAGTGTTGTAGTAGCCCCAGGAGTTTTGGATGGATGTGTGCTGTGAAAATTCAGATCTTGAGTGACCCCCCCGAAACCCAATTCACTGTCAAGTCTGTACTAGGGCTGGATATGGGCATTGTCTCCCAATTCAATTTGATTTTGATTCACAAAGTCCAGAATCGTTTGATTTCAATTCTTGTATTTGTTTAAAAAACTGAACAAATGATATTAGGTTAAGCAAAGACACCTCTGCATACACACACAGCACATGAAACGTTTACCATTATTTTCTACAGCATCATCAAATATAATTAAACCCACCTGGATCACGCAAGAGCTCACTTGGTCAGCCATCTTGAAAGTCTACTACACGTTCGATTGGACAAGTAGACTCTACCTTGTGATTGGATTGTCACTGTCCTATCAGATTCAGGTGTGAAGACGGAAAAAACCTTTTACTTGTAACTTCAGCGTCACACAGAGTGTGGGAACTTTGAGCGCTGAGTTTTACACACAGCTTATTGCTTCGTATCTGTATACAGATGTTCAACAAAAGCACTCCCCCCTCCCCCACAGTGTCTCTGTGTAACCTCAACACCGATTCCATTTCCTCCAAGATTTTATTCAGTTTTTAAAAAAACAAAAACAACAAATTCAAATGTTTTCTACACACGATCAAACTTGAATGTCTCATGTCATTTTATTTTACAGGTGTACTAAGGTGGATTTTCAAACATCCCTTTACAAGCTCAAATCTTATTGAAACTAATTTAAGCCCGTACATTTCTGTAGTTAGCTCGTTGGCAGGGCCAGACTCAATAAGTACAATCCACACACTGCTCATTCGGCATCCACGGCCTCGCATCTCATAGTCAGAAATAATATCTCTTCAACAAACACAAACAGACATCATATCATTGAGTTTTTCTTGCAGTCTATCCCTCCCGTGGATACGATCTCTAGATTCGAAAGCCAAAGTCAGCTAAACATCCTAATGCGTGACCGTCCTTTAAAAGGCAGAGTGTCTACATGGACTAACTATTCACGTCCACATTCACATCCACACGTTGGAATAATTTGATTGCAACAAAGTAGACATTTAACATATGGTGCAGCCCTAACTGAACCACTTACAAGTAACCACTGCATACACAGAACACTTAGCACAGATGCACGTTTACTGAGAAAGCTGCAAATGCAAAGATCAGTGTTGGGATGTTAAGAATCAATACCGGATCATTCAAATGAAAAATCAGATTAATCGGAAATGTTTTTTTCATCAGCCCTAATTTGCACTAGCTGTGTAATTTTAGTGACCGTGATACAAAAGAAAAGAGTTGCACATCTTGATTTCATGGTGGTCTTACCAATGAATGCACTCTCTGACTCCAGCAGAGAACCTTTTGCAGATCCCCCCATCACACTCTTCTGCAACATACACACAACTCTTTTCATAATTCAACTCTGATAGTTACAGTCAGTTAATATAGTATATATATTCCATGTAGAGAATTTCTGAAGCAGATTATTGTAGAATCTCTCAAGCATAGGTGCTTGATCTATCAAAACATTATCTCTTTTCAACTCACCAGATAATCATTTTGCTGTGGTGGAGACAGGTCAAGATAATCTGTGACACAAGAAGAACATTGTTTACTTTCTTTGCTGCAAATGCAAAATGGTTGTGAAAAAAGGAGTAAATGCAAAGACCCGTGGATGTCACTGTCCTGATAATGTGCCCAGATACAGATCACCAAGTAGAAATGGGGCCATAGAGAAGACATTTTATCCTCAACATCCACATTAACCAAAGAAAATCTCCATCTGTCAACCTGGTAAAATATACACGAACAAAAATAAACTGTCTTTCCAGGCAACTCTCCAACTGAAACAACTGCAACGGGATAAATAGGATTTTTTTTTTTTTTTTTTTTAATTTTAACATGTAAGGAGAGCTAACCGTCCTGAACTGTAGACCTCTGGCTGCTGAACTGGCGATTTGGATCCCTGTAGTCATGCCTTCTCCTGCTGGTCACACCCACTTCCTCCAGCTTTGGAACCTCACTGGAGCCCAGCCTGGACTTCCCATCTGACTCGCAAATACAGATACCAACAATTTATGGCTGATATTATTGATTTGCAGTGGAGTGCAGTTAAAATTCTAAAACCGGTGTGTTACCTGCGTATTTAAGCTGAAGGAGTCGTGGATTCGCAGCAGGTTTCTGGGATCCATGTTTCTGGAGTTGGGCCTCGGACTGGAGCTTGGAGCCGCAGCCTGGCCATATCAAACACATCCACCATGGGATTCCCCATGTCTGGACAAATAAAGACAAGTGCACACACACACACACACACACACACACACACACACACACACACACACACACACACACACACACACATACAGAGCATATGTACAGTAGGTCAGTCATTTCTTTTGTTCAGACTTTACACCTTTTGCTCCAGAGAATTCTGGCTTCATAAATTCAGCTCACATGCTGTCATGAAGAAAGGCAAGAGAGGCTTCCACCCCCAGATAAGGAGCTGTCACCAAGCAAAGAATTGCTGAACACTGTTGTGGATGATCAATCAAACTGCTTTACAATTGTGCAATTTAAGGTTTTGACGTTAAATAGTCCTCATAATTACACTGTGCATGAGTTTATGGAATACTGTTGGTGAACTACTGAATTGTGAAATATTTTATGCATAACATTTGAAATTCACTGCTTTTGAATTTTAAAGTCAGTTATTTTGAAATGCAGTTGAATATCAGCTATCTTTTGTACAGATTTCAAGATGTTTATGTAATATAATAATAAACAGAATTGCCAGATTCGTAGTCATAGTGTGTGCGTGCGGTGCTTTTTAGTGTATGTGTGTGTGTTAGTGGTTGAGACAACTCAAAAAGGGACAGGGTTCATTCGTTCATCAGAGTTAAGCCATTCCCATAGAAATGCATGGAAACTCATGGTCATCGAGCTACATTTTTCATCTTTTTTCCCCAAAAGTGTATTGGAAAACTTTTTTTATAATTAATTCTCACTTCAGTCTATCTGGTCATTAAGTGTGTGTGTGTGTGTGTGTGTATTGAGCGTACGGGAGCAAGAGAGCTTCAACCCCTCAGCTCGTCCTGGTGCCAGCAGCCAGATTGTATTAATGGCATAAATGAATCGAGCCCAGGAACCTTCGAGGGCGTGTTAGTGGCAGCAATGTTTCCAGAGGGAAGAATATTCCCTGAACCCCGGGTGACTTTGGAATAAATAACACAAGAGCCCTTTGTTTTCAATCATCAGCAATACAGTAGAGCCACCTGCATTACAATGTTTCTAGCTACTGGCTGACGTTAATTGGCTGTCAAAATACGGTGTTGACTGTTGGACCTGGTTGTCACAAAGCAGTGTTTAATGTAATGTGCCATGCTGGAGGAAACTGAGTCAACTCAGATTTACATGAAGTGCAGGTTCAGTATCGACCTGCAGGACTACATTTTTCAAATGAGATATCATTGACCGTAACTAAAAGTAAAATTTACAGTTCTGGAAACTGGTTTGAACTGACATCAGAAAAAAAATATGTAATTTAAAGTTTCCATTTTCTTGCTAAGAGTTAGTTGAGAAGATTAATACCACTCTTGTCTGTTCACTATGAAGCTACAGCTAGCAGCAGGTTAGCTTATTTGAGCTAACTTAGGGATGACAAGACTCTTGCAGGGCAAACCAGTGGAGACTCCAGGATGCCACCACTTCCTGTCGAGAAATAGGTCCAGCTGTAATCCTCCATAAATCCACAAATTCAGGTTTTAACACTTTGGATTTTGAATAATTTAAACCAAAACAGATATAATGTCTTAATTAGTGAGCTTTAGTGGTGCTGGTAGGTGATTCTTTTTACCTTTGGAAAGAACCAGGGTAGCTGTTTCCACCTGTTTACACTAAGCTAGGCTAACCAGCTGCTGGTTCCAGCTTCATTTTGAACAGATGTGAGAGTCTCTAAGCAAGAAGGGTAATAAGCGTTTTTCCCCAAAAATATCAAAATATTCCTTTAAACATTTGAAAGTCTGTGTAACTAGGGCACCAAAATGAAAGCTGAGCTAAAGCTTGTAGTCATAACTGCTACCTGCATCAATTTATGAAGTCTGGACATAAATATTATTTTAGACCACAGTTTTACAAAGGGCTATGTGTTAGACTATTTTTGAGGAGGTGGTGCATTTATGCTCAGATAAGCCAGTCATCTGCTGGCTGTAACTTCATATTTAGCATACAGACATGAGATTGGTATTAATCTTCTCATCTCACTCTCAACGAGAACGTGAACAAGCTGATTTTCCCAGAAAGTTGAGCTCCTCCTTTAAAATACAACAAAGTAGCTGACCTGAGTTTTAACTGCTGTCAGGGTGTTGGGTGCACATGTAAATGTCTTTATTTTATTCAGACTAAATGTCTCATAAAAACAATCTGCATGGTGCGGCTTGTGGTGTTAAAATGGTGGTTATCTGTAAACTGTCAGTCTGGTTGTTATATGGCTGCCCAGCACCTCTCTCACCAGTTGTTCTTCTAACTTGCACCACTTGTGGCTTTGCATTGAAACTCTAGTCTGAAATGTTGATTGTTTTAACCAAAAAAGTATTTTGTAAGAACAAACTGGCCAACAGCTGCATTGCTACGACAAATGGGGGCTTACTATCGGGAATTATCTCGGGGGATAGGTTGACCACTGACAGATTAGGTTAAACTTTCCTCTAAAGTAGTAGTAGTAGTGTGTGCTTATGTTTAGAGCTGACAGACTTGTGCCCAATTGTGAATGATTTTACTACTATGATTGGTCATAATCTCTCTCTCTCTGTTGAGAGGAAAAGAGATATAATCCAGTTGTTTCTTGGCAGAATCACAAGTCCATATTATGTCCCAAAAATATATTTTTATTGCGGGATAGGCAAAAAAAAATTCAGCCTTTTTGTAATCTAATTTTTTTAACAGTTCACAGCTCTCTTCATGAGTGAAATAAACACCACAATTAGTTTGAATATATTGAATCATTCATGCTGAAATTAGCATGATTTCAAGGTGTTTAATGACCTTATAGATAAATAACTAAGTATTATGTATTTAGGTAGGAAT
>NW_024401917.1:0-20000 GCF_016859285.1 Xiphias gladius
CTCTCCGCTGGCTCCGTCTCCAGCTCAGGCACCTGCTGCGCGTGCCCGGGTTAGGCTTCCCGCATCCTCTCCCTCATCCCTGGCTCCATCTCCATCTCCACCGTCACCGAGGGCTCCGTCGAGGGTTACCCGGCCCTCGCTGCCCGGGCCCGGGTTAAGATTCCCGACGCATCGCCCTGTCCGCCGGCTCCGTCTCCAGCTCGGAGGCACCTGCTGCGCGTGCCCGGGTTAGGCTTCCCGCATCCTCTCCCTCATCCCTGGCTCCATCTCCACCGTCACCGAGGGCTCCGTCGAGGGTTACCCGGCCCTCGCTGCCCGTTCCCGGGTTTAGATTCCCGCCGCATCGCCCTCTCCGCTGGCTCCGTCTCCAGCTCGGCGGCACCTGCTGCCCGTGCCCGGTTTAGGCTTCACACAGCCTCTGCCTCATCACCGACTCCATCTCCATCTCCATCTCCACCGTCACCGAGGGCTCCGTCACCGGCTACCCGGCCCTCGCTGCCCGTTCCCGGGTTAAGATTCCCCGCATCGCCCTCTCCGCTGGCTCCGTATCCAGCTCCGCGGTTCACCGCTGCCCGTGCCAGGGTTAGGCTTCCCACATCCTCTCCCTCATCCCTGGCTCCATCTCCATCTCCACCATCACCGAGGGCTCTGTCGCCGGCTACCCGGCCCTCGCTGCCCGTTCCCGGGTTAGGCTTCACACAGCCTCGCCCTCTCCGCCATCTCCATCTCCAGCTCTCCCTCTCCAGCTCGGCGGCACCTGCTGCCCGTGCATGGTTTAGGCTTCACACAGCCTCTGCCTCATCCCTGACTCCATCTCCATCTCCATCTCCACCGTCACCGAGGGCTCCGTCGCCGGCTACCCGGCCCTCGCTGCCCGTTCCCGGGTTAAGATTCCCGCCGCCTCGCCCTCTCCGCCAGCTCCGTCTCCAGCTCGGAGGCACCTGCTGCGCGTGCCCGGGTCAGGCTTCCCGCATCCTCTCCCTCATCCCTGACTCCATCTCCATCTCCACCGTCACCGAGGGCTCCGTCGAGGTTACCGGCCCTCGCTGCCCGTTCCCGGGTTAAAATTCCCGCCGCCTCGCCCTCTCCGCCGGCTCCGTATCCAGCTCGGCGGCACCTGCTGCCCGTGCCCGGGTTATGCTTCCCATCCTCCTCCCTCATCCCTGGCTCCATCTCCATCTCCACCGTCACCGAGGGCTCCGTCGAGGTTACCCGGCCCTCGCTGCCCGTTCCCGGGTTAAAATTCCCCGCATCGCCCTCTCCGCTGGCTCCGTCTCCAGCTCCGCAGTTCCACCGCTGCCCGGGCAAGTAAGGCTTCCCACATCCTCTCGCTCTCCCCGGGCTCCATCTCCATCTCCACCGACACCGAGGGCTCCGTCGCCGGCTACCCGGCCCTCGCTGCCCGGGCCCGGCTTAAGACTCCCGCCGCATCGCCCTCTCCGCTGGCTCCGTCTCCATCTACCCGGCCACCGCTGCCCGGGACCGGGTTAGGCTTACCACCAGCCTCTCCCTCTCCCGGGCTCCTGCTCCTGGCCCTGGTACACTGGTAGAAAAATTCTCTGAAATACTTCCATATATTCCTCTCAGAGAGGCGGGGGGGCTCTGAAGGGAGGCCGCCTAGACCCACCCCGGACGCGGCAACGAGTTCGGAGACTTCCCGGCGCTCCGTTCTGGAGGCCCATGTTTTCAAAAACTGGGTTTCTGAAATCGTGCAGAGTGTTTTTCGGTTTCCCGGGATAAACTCCTCGACACCGAGGAAGGTAAATATGGCCAAATTCTAGTGCGGCTGACTCGATTTACCTTCCTCGGTCAAAACACTTTGAAGAAAAACGCAAAATCTCTCGTGCCCCTGGTACTCCGGAAGAATTTCGTGCCCCTGGTACTCCGGACACTTCTCGTGCCCCTGGTACTCCTGACACTTCTCGTGCCCCTGGTACTCCTGACACTTCTCGTGCCCCTGGTACTCCCGACACTTCTCGTGCCCCTGGTACTCCTGGGAGAATTTTCGTGCCCCTGGTACTCCGGAGAGAATTTTCGTGCCCCTGGTACTCCGGACACTTCTCGTGCCCCTGGTACTCCTGACACTTCTCGTGCCCCTGGTACTCCTGACACTTCTCGTGCCCTGGTACTCCTGAGAGAAAATTTTCGTGCCCTGGTACTCCTGGGAGAATTCTCGTGCCCCTGGTACTCCCGACACTTTTCGTGCCCTGGTACTCCCAGGACTTCTCGTGCCCTGGTACTCCTGAGAGAATTTTCGTGCCCCTGGTACTCCAAGGGCTTCTCGTGCCCTGGTACCCCGCAGGGGCAGAGCGCCCTGCCCAGGCATGCTTTCCATCGCCGGGTTAGGCTTCCATCCTCTCCCTCATCCCTGGCTCCATCTCCACCGTCACCGGGCTCCGTCACCGGCTACCCGGCCACCGCTGCCCGGGACCGGGTTAGGCTTCCCGCATCCTCTCCCTCATCCCTGGCTCCATCTCCATCTCCACCGTCACCGAGGGCTCCGTCGAGGGTTACACGGCATCCGCTGCCCGTTCCCGGGTTAGGCTTCACACAGCCTCGCCCTCTCCGCCATCTCCATCTCCAGCACTCCGTCTCCAGGTCGGAGGCACCTGCTGCCCGTTCACGGGTTATGCTTCCCGCATCCTCTGCCTCATCCCTGGCTCCATCTCCATCTCCTCCGTCACCGAGGGCTCCGTCGAGGTTACCCGGCCCTCGCTGCCCGTTCCCGGGTTAAGATTCGCCGCATCGCCCTCTCCGCTGGCTCCGTCTCCAGCTCGGCGGCACCTGCTGCCCGTGCCTGGTTTAGGCTTCACACAGCCTCTGCCTCATCCCTGACTCCATCTCCATCTCCATCTCCACCGTCACCGAGGCTCCGTCGAGGTTACCCGGCCCTCGCTGCTCGTTCCCGGGTTAAATTCCCGCCGCATCGCCCTCCGCTGGCTCCGTCTCCAGCTCGGCACCTGCTGCGCGTGCCCGGGTTAGGCTTCCCGCATCCTCTGCCTCATCCCTGGCTCCATCTCCATCTCCACCGTCACCGAGGGCTCCGTCGAGGTTACCCGGCCCTCGCTGCCCGTTCCAGTTAAGATTCCCGCCGCATCGCCCTCTCCGCTGGCTCCGTCTCCAGCTCGGCGGCACCTGCTGCCCGTGCCTGGTTTAGGCTTCACACAGCCTCTGCCTCATCCCTGACTCCATCTCCATCTCCATCTCCACCGTCACCGAGGGCTCCGTCGCCGGCTACCCGGCCCTCGCTGCTCGTTCCCAGGTTAAGATTCCCGCCGCATCGCCCTCTCCGCTGGCTCCGTCTCCAGCTCGGCGGCACCTGCTGCGCGTGCCCGGGTTAGGCTTCCACATCCTCTGCCTCATCCCTGGCTCCATCTCCATCTCCACCGTCACCGAGGGCTCCGTCGAGGTTACCCGGCCCTCGCTGCCCGTTCCAGTTAAGATTCCCGCCGCATCGCCCTGTCCGCCGGCTCCGTCTCCAGCTCAGGCACCTGCTGCACGTGCCCGGGTTGGGCTTCCGCATCCTCTCCCTCATCCCTGACTCCATCTCCATCTCCATCCCCACCGTCACCGAGGGCTCCGTCACCAGCTACCCGGCCCTCGCTGCCCGGGCCCGGCGGAAGAGTCCCGCCGCATCGCCCTCTCCGCTGGCTCCGTCTCCAGCTCAGGCACCTGCTGCGCGTGCCGGGTTAGGCTTCCACATCCTCTCCCTCATCCCTGGCTCCATCTCCATCTCCACCGTCACCGAGGGCTCCGTCGAGGTTACCCGGCCCTCGCTGCCCGGGCCCAGGTTAAGATTCCCGCCGCATCGCCCTGTCCGCCGGCTCCGTCTCCAGCTCAGGCACCTGCTGCACGTGCCCGGGTTAGGCTTCCCATCCTCTCCCTCATCCCTGACTCCATCTCCATCTCCATCTCCACCGTCACCGAGGGCTCCGTCACCAGCTACCCGGCCCTCGCTGCCCGGGCCGGCAAGATTCCCGCCGCATCGCCCTCTCCGCCAGCTCCGTCTACAGCTCAGGCACCTGCTGCGTGCCCGGGTTGGGCTTCCGCATCCTCTCCCTCATCCCTGGCTCCATCTCCATCTCCACCGTCACCGAGGGCTCCGTCGAGGTTACCCGGCCCCTCTGCCCGGGCCGGTTAAGATTCCGCCGCATCGCCCTGTCCGCCGGCTCCGTCTCCCGCTCAACCGGCACCTGCTGCCCGTGCCCGGGTTAGGCTTCCCGCATCCTCTCCCTCATCCCTGACTCCATCTCCATCTCCATCTCCACCGTCACCGAGGGCTCCGTCACCAGCTACCCGGCCCTCGCTGCCCGGGCCCGGCAAGATTCCCGCCGCATCGCCCTCTCCGCCAGCTCCGTCTACAGCTCGGAGGCACCTGCTGCTGCGCGTGCCCGGTTGGGCTTCCCGCATCCTCTCCCTCATCCCTGGCTCCATCTCCATCTCCACCGTCACCGAGGGCTCCGTCGAGGGTTACCCCGCCCTCGCTGCCCGTTCCCGGGTTAAGATTCCCGCCGCCTCGCCTTCTCCGCCAGCTCCGTCTCCAGCTCAGGCCCCTGCTGCGCGTGCCCGGGTTGGGCTTCCCGCATCCTCCTCCCTCATCCCTGGCTCCATCTCCATCTCCACCGTCACCGAGGGCTCCGTCGAGGGTTACCCGGCCCTCGCTGCCCGTTCCCGGGTTAAGATTCCCGCCGCATCGCCCTCTCCGCTGGCTCCGTATCCAGCTCCGCGGACACCGCTGCCCGGGCCAGAGTAAGGCTTCCCGCATCCTCTCGCTCTCCCCGGGCTCCATCTCCATCTCCACCGACACCGAGGGCTCCGTCGCCGGCTACCCGGCCCTCGCTGCCCGTTCCCGGGTTAAGATTCCCGCCGCATCGCCCTCTCCGCTGGCTCCGTCTCCATCTACCCGGCCACCGCTGCCCGGGACCGGGTTAGGCTTACCGCAGCCTCTCCCTCTCCCCGGGCTCCGTCTCCTGGCCCTGGTACACTGGTAGAAAAATTCTCTGAAATACTTCCATATTTTCCTCTCAGAGAGGCGGGGGGGCTCTGAAGAGGCCGCCTAGATCCCCCCCGGACGCGGCAACGAGTTCGGAGACTTCCCGGCGCTCCGTTCTGGAGGCCCATGTTTTCAAAAACTGGGTTTCTGAAATCGTGCAGAGTGTTTTTCGGTTTCCCGGGATAAACTCCTCGACACCGAGGAAGGTAAATATGGCCAAATTCTAGTGCGGCTGGCTCGATTTACCTTCCTCGGTCAAAACACTTTGAAGAAAAACGCAAAATCTCTCGTGCCCCTGGTACTCCTGGAAATTTTTCGTGCCCTGGTACTCGGAGAGTTTTCGTGCCCCTGGTACTCCGGACACTTCTCGTGCCCCTGGTACTCCTGACACTTCTCGTGCCCTGGTACTCCTGACACTTCTCGTGCCCCTGGTACTCCGACACTTCTCGTGCCCCTGGTACTCCTGGGAGTTCGTGCCCCTGGTACTCCGGAGATTTTTCGTGCCCCTGGTACTCCGGACACTTCTCGTGCCCCTGGTACTCCTGACACTTCTCGTGCCCTGGTACTCTGACACTTCTCGTGCCCCTGGTACTCCCCGACACTTCTCGTGCCCTGGTACTCCTGAGAATTTTCGTGCCCTGGTACTCCTGAGAGAAATTCTCGTGCCCCTGGTACTCCTGGGAGAATTCTCGTGCCCTGGTACTCCCGACACTTTTCGTGCCCCTGGTACTCCTGAGAGAATTCTCGTGCCCTGGTACTCCAAGAGGCTTCTCGTGCCCCTGGTACCCCGCAGGGCATGAGGCGCCCTGGCCAGAGCATGCTTTCCATCGCCGGGTTAGGCTTCCCACATCCTCTCCTCATCCCTGGCTCCATCTCCACCGTCGCCGAGGGCTCCGTCACCGGCTACCCGGCAGCCGCTGCCCGGGCAGGTTAGGCTTCCCTCTCTCCCTCATCCCTGGCTCCATCTCCATCTCCACCATCACCGAGGGCTCTGTCGCCGGCTACCCGGCCCTCGCTGCCCGTTACCGGGTTAGGCTTCCCGCATCCTCTCCCTCATCCCTGGCTCCATCTCCATCTCCACCGTCACCGAGGGCTCCGTCACCTTCCCGGCCTCGCTGCCCGGGCCAAGATTCCCGCCGCATCGCCCTCTCCGCTGGCTCCGTCTCCAGCTCGGAGGCACCTGCTGCGCGTGCCCGGGTTAGGCTTCCCGCATCCTCTCCCTCATCCCTGGCTCCATCTCCACCGTCACCGAGGGCTCCGTCGAGGGTTACCCCCTCGCTGCCCGTTCCAGGTTTAGATTCCCTGCATCGCCCTCTCCGCTGGCTCCGTCTCCAGCTCGGCGGCACCTGCTGCCCGTGCCCGGTTTAGGCTTCACACAGCCTCTGCCTCATCACCGACTCCATCTCCATCTCCATCTCCACCGTCACCGAGGGCTCCGTCACCGGCTACCCGGCCCTCGCTGCCCGTTCCCGGGTTAAGATTCCGCCCATCGCCCTCTCCGCTGGCTCCGTATCCAGCTCCGCGGACACCGCTGCCCGTGCCAGGGTTAGGCTTCCCGCATCCTCTCCCTCATCCCTGACTCCATCTCCATCTCCACCGGCACCGACGGCTCCGTCGAGGTTACCCGGCCTCGCTGCCCGTTCGGTTTAGGCTTCACACAGCCTCGCCCTCTCCGCCATCTCCATCTCCAGCTCTCCCTCTCCAGCTCGGCGGCACCTGCTGCCCGTGCATGGTTTAGGCTTCACACAGCCTCTGCCTCATCCCTGACTCCATCTCCATCTCCATCTCCACCGTCACCGAGGGCTCCGTCGCCGGCTACCCGGCCCTCGCTGCCCGTTCCCGGGTTAAGATTCCCGCCGCCTCGCCCTCTCCGCCAGCTCCGTCTCCAGCTCGGAGGCACCTGCTGCGCGTGCCCGGGTCAGGCTTCCTGCATCCTCTCCCTCATCCCTGACTCCATCTCCATCTCCACCGTCACCGAGGCTCCGTCGAGGGTTACCCGGCCCTCGCTGCCCGTTCCCGGGTTAAGATTCCCGCCGCCTCGCCCTCTCCGCCGGCTCCGTATCCAGCTCGGCGGCACCTGCTGCCCGTGCCCGGGTTATGCTTCCCGCATCCTCCTCCCTCATCCCTGGCTCCATCTCCATCTCCACCGTCACCGGGCTCCGTCGAGGTTACCCGGCCCTCGCTGCCCGTTCCCGGTTAAGATTCCCGCCGCATCGCCCTCTCCGCTGGCTCCGTCTCCAGCTCCGCAGTTACCGCTGCCCGGGCAAGTAAGGCTTCCCCATCCTCTCGCTCTCCCCGGGCTCCATCTCCATCTCCACCGACACCGAGGGCTCCGTCGCCGGCTACCCGGCCCTCGCTGCCGGGCCCGGCTTAAGACTCCCGCATCGCCCTCTCCGCTGGCTCCGTCTCCATCTACCCGGCCACCGCTGCCGGGACCGGGTTAGGCTTACGCAGCCTCCCTCTCCCCGGGCTCCTGCTCCTGGCCCTGGTACACTGGTAGAAAAATTCTCTGAAATACTTCCATATTTTCCTCTCAGAGAGGCAGGGCTCTGAAGGAGGCCGCCTAGAAACCCCGGACGCGGCAACGAGTTCGGAGACTTCGGCGCTCCGTTCTGAGGCCCATGTTTTCAAAAACTGGGTTTCTGAAATCGTGCAGAGTATTTTTCGGTTTCCGGGATAAACTCCTCGACACCGAGGAAGGTAAATATGGCCAAATTCTAGTGCGGCTGACTCGATTTACCTTCCTCGGTCAAAACACTTTGAAGAAAAACGCAAAATCTCTCGTGCCCCTGGTACTCCGGAGAGAATTTTCGTGCCCCTGGTACTCCGGACACTTCTCGTGCCCCTGGTACTCCTGACACTTCTCGTGCCCCTGGTACTCCCGACACTTCTCGTGCCCTGGTACTCCCTGACACTTCTCGTGCCCCTGGTACTCCTGGGAGAATTTTCGTGCCCTGGTACTCGGAGAGAATTTGCCCCTGGTACTCCGGACACTTCTCGTGCCCCTGGTACTCCTGACACTTCTCGTGCCCTGGTACTCCCGACACTTCTCGTGCCCCTGGTACTCCGGGGACTTCTCGTGCCCCTGGTACTCCTGCGAGAATTCTCGTGCCCCTGGTACTCCCGACACTTTTCGTGCCCCTGGTACTCCCGGGACTTCTCGTGCCCCTGGTACTCCTGAGAGAATTTTCGTGCCCCTGGTACTCCAAGGGGCTTCTCGTGCCCTGGTACCCCGCAGGGGGCATGGGGCGCCCTGGCCAGCATGCTTTCCATCGCCGGGTTAGGCTTCCCACATCCTCTCCCTCATCCCTGGCTCCATCTCCACCGTCACCGAGGCTCCGTCACCGGCTACCCGGCATCCGCTGCCCGGGCAGGTTAGGCTTCCACATCCTCTCCCTCATCCCAGGCTCCATCTCCATCTCCACCGTCACCGAGGGCTCCGTCGCCGGCTACCCGGCATCCGCTGCCCGTTCCCGGGTTAGGCTTCACACAGCCTCGCCCTCTCCGCCATCTCCATCTCCAGCACTCCGTCTCCAGCCCAGGCACCTGCTGCACGTGCCCGGGTTAGGCTTCCCGCATCCTCTCCCTCATCCCTGGCTCCATCTCCATCTCCACCGTCACCGAGGCTCCGTCACAGGTTACCCGGCACTCGCTGCCCGTTCCCGGGTTAAGATTCCCGCCGCATCGCCCTCTCCGCTGGCTCCGTCTCCAGCTCGGCGGCACCTGCTGCCCGTGCCTGGTTTAGGCTTCACACAGCCTCTGCCTCATCCCTGACTCCATCTCCATCTCCATCTCCACCGTCACCGAGGGCTCCGTCGAGGTTACCCGGCCCTCGCTGCTCGTTCCAGGTTAAATTCCCGCCGCATCGCCCTCTCCGCTGGCTCCGTCTCCAGCTCGGCGGCACCTGCTGCGCGTGCCAGGGTTAGGCTTCACACATCCTCTGCCTCATCCCTGGCTCCATCTCCATCTCCACCGTCACCGAGGGCTCCGTCGACCGGCTACCCGGCCCTCGCTGCCCGTTCCGGGTTAAGATTCCCGCCGCATCGCCCTCTCCGCTGGCTCCGTCTCCAGCTCGGCGGCACCTGCTGCCCGTGCCTGGTTTAGGCTTCACACAGCCTCTGCCTCATCCCTGACTCCATCTCCATCTCCATCTCCACCGTCACCGAGGGCTCCGTCGAGGTTACCCGGCCCTCGCTGCTCGTTCCGGGTTAAAATTCCCGCCGCATCGCCCTCTCCGCTGGCTCCGTCTCCAGCTCGGCGGCACCTGCTGCGCGTGCCCGGGTTAGGCTTCCACATCCTCTGCCTCATCCCTGGCTCCATCTCCATCTCCACCGTCACCGAGGGCTCCGTCGACCGGCTACCCGGCCCTCGCTGCCCGTTCCCGGGTTAAGATTCCCGCCGCATCGCCCTGTCCGCCGGCTCCGTCTCCAGCTCAGGCACCTGCTGCACGTGCCCGGGTTGGGCTTCCGCATCCTCTGCCTCATCCCTGACTCCATCTCCATCTCCATCCCCACCGTCACCGAGGGCTCCGTCACCAGCTACCCGGCCCTCGCTGCCCGGGCCCGGCAAAGATTCGCCGCATCGCCCTCTCCGCTGGCTCCGTCTCCAGCTCCAGGCACCTGCTGCGCGTGCCCGGGTTAGGCTTCCCGCATCCTCTCCCTCATCCCTGGCTCCATCTCCATCTCCACCGTCACCGAGGGCTCCGTCGAGGTTACCCGGCCCCTCGCGGGCCCGGGTTAAGATTCCCGACGCATCGCCCTGTCCGCCGGCTCCGTCTCCAGCTCGGAGGCACCTGCTGCGCGTGCCCGGGTTAGGCTTCCCGCATCCTCTCCCTCATCCCTGGCTCCATCTCCACCGTCACCGAGGGCTCCGTCGAGGGTTACCCGGCCCTCGCTGCCCGTTCCCGGGTTTAGATTCCCGCCGCATCGCCCTCTCCGCTGGCTCCGTCTCCAGCTCGGCGGCACCTGCTGCCCGTGCCCGGTTTAGGCTTCACACAGCCTCTGCCTCATCACCGACTCCATCTCCATCTCCATCTCCACCGTCACCGAGGGCTCCGTCACCGGCTACCCGGCCCTCGCTGCCCGTTCCCGGGTTAAGATTCCCGCCGCATCGCCCTCTCCGCTGGCTCCGTATCCAGCTCCGCGGACACCGCTGCCCGTGCCAGGGTTAGGCTTCCCGCATCCTCTCCCTCATCCCTGACTCCATCTCCATCTCCACCGTCACCGAGGGCTCCGTCGAGGGTTACCCGGCCCTCGCTGCCCGTTCCCGGGTTAGGCTTCACACAGCCTCGCCCTCTCCGCCATCTCCATCTCCAGCTCTCCCTCTCCAGCTCGGCGGCACCTGCTGCCCGTGCATGGTTTAGGCTTCACACAGCCTCTGCCTCATCCCTGACTCCATCTCCATCTCCATCTCCACCATCACCGAGGGCTCCGTCGCCGGCTACCCGGCCCTCGCTGCCCGTTCCCGGGTTAAGATTCCCGCCGCCTCGCCCTCTCCGCCAGCTCCGTCTCCAGCTCGGAGGCACCTGCTGCGCGTGCCCGGGTCAGGCTTCCCGCATCCTCTCCCTCATCCCTGACTCCATCTCCATCTCCACCGTCACCGAGGGCTCCGTCGAGGGTTACCCGGCCCTCGCTGCCCGTTCCCGGGTTAAGATTCCCGCCGCCTCGCCCTCTCCGCCGGCTCCGTATCCAGCTCGGCGGCACCTGCTGCCCGTGCCCGGGTTATGCTTCCCGCATCCTCCTCCCTCATCCCTGGCTCCATCTCCATCTCCACCGTCACCGAGGGCTCCGTCGAGGGTTACCCGGCCCTCGCTGCCCGTTCCCGGGTTAAGATTCCCGCCGCATCGCCCTCTCCGCTGGCTCCGTCTCCAGCTCCGCGGACACCGCTGCCCGGGCCAGAGTAAGGCTTCCCATCCTCTCGCTCTCCCCTGGCTCCATCTCCATCTCCACCGACACCGAGGGCTCCGTCGCCGGCTACCCGGCCCTCGCTGCCCGGGCCCGGCTTAAGACTCCCGCCGCATCGCCCTCTCCGCTGGCTCCGTCTCCATCTACCCGGCCACCGCTGCCCGGGACCGGGTTAGGCTTACCGCAGCCTCTCCCTCTCCCCGGGCTCCTGCTCCTGGCCCTGGTACACTGGTGAAAAATTCTCTGAAATACTTCCATATTTTTCCTCTCAGAGGCGGGGGGGCTCTGAAGGGAGGCCGCCTAGAGCCCCCCCGGACGCGGCAACGAGTTCGGAGACTTCCCGGCGCTCCGTTCTGGAGGCCCATGTTTTCAAAAACTGGGTTTCTGAAATCGTGCAGAGTGTTTTTCGGTTTCCCGGGATAAACTCCTCGACACCGAGGAAGGTAAATATGGCCAAATTCTAGTGCGGCTGACTCGATTTACCTTCCTCGGTCAAAACACTTTGAAGAAAAACGCAAAATCTCTCGTGCCCCTGGTACTCCGGAGAGAATTTTCGTGCCCCTGGTACTCCGGACACTTCTCGTGCCCCTGGTACTCCTGACACTTCTCGTGCCCCTGGTACTCCTGACACTTCTCGTGCCCCTGGTACTCCCGACACTTCTCGTGCCCCTGGTACTCCTGGGAGAATTTTCGTGCCCCTGGTACTCCGGAGAGAATTTTCGTGCCCCTGGTACTCCGGACACTTCTCGTGCCCCTGGTACTCCTGACACTTCTCGTGCCCCTGGTACTCCCGACACTTCTCGTGCCCCTGGTACTCCTGAGAGAATTTTCGTGCCCCTGGTACTCCTGGGAGAATTCTCGTGCCCCTGGTACTCCCGACACTTTTCGTGCCCCTGGTACTCCCGAGACTTCTCGTGGCCCTGGTACTCCTGAGAGAATTTTCGTGCCCCTGGTACGCCGAGGGGCGGCTCGTGCCCCTGGTACCCCGCGCAGGGCATGGGGCGCCCTGGCCCAGAGCATGCTTTCCATCGCCGGGTTAGGCTTCCACATCCTCTCCCTCATCCCTGGCTCCATCTCCACCGTCACCGAGGGCTCCGTCACCGGCTACCCGGCATCCGCTGCCCGTTCCCGGGTTAGGCTTCCCGCATCCTCTCCCTCATCCCTGGCTCCATCTCCATCTCCACCGTCACCGAGGGCTCCGTCGAGGGTTACCCGGCATCCGCTGCCCGTTCCCGGGTTAGGCTTCACACAGCCTCCCCCTCTCCGCCATCTCCATCTCCAGCACTCCGTCTCCAGCCCACCGGCACCTGCTGCCCGTGCCCGGGTTAGGCTTCCCGCATCCTCTCCCTCATCCCTGGCTCCATCTCCATCTCCACCGTCACCGAGGGCTCCGTCGAGGGTTACCCGGCCCTCGCTGCCCGTTCCCGGGTTAAGATTCCCGCCGCATCGCCCTCTCCGCTGGCTCCGTCTCCAGCTCGGCGGCACCTGCTGCCCGTGCCTGGTTTAGGCTTCACACAGCCTCTGCCTCATCCCTGACTCCATCTCCATCTCCATCTCCACCGTCACCGAGGTCTCCGTCGAGGGTTACCCGGCCCTCGCTGCTCGTTCCCGGGTTAAGATTCCCGCCGCATCGCCCTCTCCGCTGGCTCCGTCTCCAGCTCGGCGGCACCTGCTGCGCGTGCCCGGGTTAGGCTTCCCGCATCCTCTGCCTCATCCCTGGCTCCATCTCCATCTCCACCGTCACCGAGGGCTCCGTCGAGGGTTACCCGGCCCTCGCTGCCCGTTCCCGGGTTAAGATTCCCGCCGCATCGCCCTCTCCGCTGGCTCCGTCTCCAGCTCGGCGGCACCTGCTGCCCGTGCCTGGTTTAGGCTTCACACAGCCTCTGCCTCATCCCTGACTCCATCTCCATCTCCATCTCCACCGTCACCGAGGGCTCCGTCGAGGGTTACCGGCCCTCGCTGCCCGTTCCCAGGTTAAGACTCCCGCCGCATCGCCCTCTCCGCTGGCTCCGTCTCCAGCTCGGCGGCACCTGCTGCGCGTGCCCGGGTTGTGCTTCCCGCATCCTCTGCCTCATCCCTGGCTCCATCTCCATCTCCACCATCACCGAGGGCTCCGTCACCGGCTACCCGGCCCTCGCTGCCCGTTCCCGGGTTAAGATTCCCGCCGCATCGCCCTGTCCGCCGGCTCCGTCTCCAGCTCGGAGGCACCTGCTGCACGTGCCCGGGTTAGGCTTCCCGCATCCTCTCCCTCATCCCTGGCTCCATCTCCATCGTCACCGAGGGCTCCGTCGCCGGCTACCCGGCATCCGCTGCCCGTTCCCGGGTTAGGCTTCCCGCATCCTCTCCCTCATCCCTGGCTCCATCTCCATCTCCACCATCACCGGGCTCACCGGAGGCACCTGCTGCCCGTGCCCGGGTTAGGCTTCCCGCATCCTCTCCCTCATCCCTGGCTCCATCTCCATCTCCACCGTCACCGAGGGCTCCGTCACCAGCTACCCGGCCCTCGCTGCCCGGGCCCGGCTTAAGATTCCCGCCGCATCGCCCTCTCCGCTGGCTCCGTCTCCAGCTCGGAGGCACCTGCTGCGCGTGCCCGGGTTAGGCTTCCCGCATCCTCTCCCTCATCCCTGGCTCCATCTCCACCGTCACCGAGGGCTCCGTCGAGGGTTACCCGGCCCTCGCTGCCCGTTCCCGGGTTTAGATTCCCGCCGCATCGCCCTCTCCGCTGGCTCCGTCTCCAGCTCGGCGGCACCTGCTGCCCGTGCCCGGTTTAGGCTTCACACAGCCTCTGCCTCATCACCGACTCCATCTCCATCTCCATCTCCACCGTCACCGAGGGCTCCGTCACCGGCTACCCGGCCCTCGCTGCCCGTTCCCGGGTTAAGATTCCCGCCGCATCGCCCTCTCCGCTGGCTCCGTATCCAGCTCCGCGGACACCGCTGCCCGTGCCAGGGTTAGGCTTCCCGCATCCTCTCCCTCATCCCTGACTCCATCTCCATCTCCACCGTCACCGAGGGCTCCGTCGAGGGTTACCCGGCCCTCGCTGCCCGTTCCCGGGTTAGGCTTCACACAGCCTCGCCCTCTCCGCCATCTCCATCTCCAGCTCTCCCTCTCCAGCTCGGCGGCACCTGCTGCCCGTGCATGGTTTAGGCTTCACACAGCCTCTGCCTCATCCCTGACTCCATCTCCATCTCCATCTCCACCATCACCGAGGGCTCCGTCGCCGGCTACCCGGCCCTCGCTGCCCGTTCCCGGGTTAAGATTCCCGCCGCCTCGCCCTCTCCGCCAGCTCCGTCTCCAGCTCGGAGGCACCTGCTGCGCGTGCCCGGGTCAGGCTTCCCGCATCCTCTCCCTCATCCCTGACTCCATCTCCATCTCCACCGTCACCGAGGGCTCCGTCGAGGGTTACCCGGCCCTCGCTGCCCGTTCCCGGGTTAAGATTCCCGCCGCCTCGCCCTCTCCGCCGGCTCCGTATCCAGCTCGGCGGCACCTGCTGCCCGTGCCCGGGTTATGCTTCCCGCATCCTCCTCCCTCATCCCTGGCTCCATCTCCATCTCCACCGTCACCGAGGGCTCCGTCGAGGGTTACCCGGCCCTCGCTGCCCGTTCCCGGGTTAAGATTCCCGCCGCATCGCCCTCTCCGCTGGCTCCGTCTCCAGCTCCGCGGACACCGCTGCCCGGGCCAGAGTAAGGCTTCCCGCATCCTCTCGCTCTCCCCGGGCTCCATCTCCATCTCCACCGACACCGAGGGCTCCGTCGCCGGCTACCCGGCCCTCGCTGCCCGGGCCCGGCTTAAGACTCCCGCCGCATCGCCCTCTCCGCTGGCTCCGTCTCCATCTACCCGGCCACCGCTGCCCGGGACCGGGTTAGGCTTACCGCAGCCTCTCCCTCTCCCCGGGCTCCTGCTCCTGGCCCTGGTACACTGGTAGAAAAATTCTCTGAAATACTTCCATATTTTCCTCTCAGAGAGGCGGGGGGGCTCTGAAGGGAGGCCGCCTAGAGCCCCCCCGGACGCGGCAACGAGTTCGGAGACTTCCCGGCGCTCCGTTCTGGAGGCCCATGTTTTCAAAAACTGGGTTTCTGAAATCGTGCAGAGTGTTTTTCGGTTTCCCGGGATAAACTCCTCGACACCGAGGAAGGTAAATATGGCCAAATTCTAGTGCGGCTGACTCGATTTACCTTCCTCGGTCAAAACACTTTGAAGAAAAACGCAAAATCTCTCGTGCCCCTGGTACTCCGGAGAGAATTTTCGTGCCCCTGGTACTCCGGACACTTCTCGTGCCCCTGGTACTCCTGACACTTCTCGTGCCCCTGGTACTCCTGACACTTCTCGTGCCCCTGGTACTCCCGACACTTCTCGTGCCCCTGGTACTCCTGGGAGAATTTTCGTGCCCCTGGTACTCCGGAGAGAATTTTCGTGCCCCTGGTACTCCGGACACTTCTCGTGCCCCTGGTACTCCTGACACTTCTCGTGCCCCTGGTACTCCCGACACTTCTCGTGCCCCTGGTACTCCTGAGAGAATTTTCGTGCCCCTGGTACTCCTGGGAGAATTCTCGTGCCCCTGGTACTCCCGACACTTTTCGTGCCCCTGGTACTCCCGGGACTTCTCGTGCCCCTGGTACTCCTGAGAGAATTTTCGTGCCCCTGGTACTCCAAGGGGCTTCTCGTGCCCCTGGTACCCCGCGGGGGCGGCGGGGGCGCCCTGGCCCGGAGCATGCTTTCCATCGCCGGGTTAGGCTTCCCGCATCCTCTCCCTCATCCTTGGCTCCATCTCCATCTCCGCCGTCACCGAGGGCTCCGTCACCGGCTGCCCGGCATCCGCTGCCCGTGCCCGGGTTAGGCTTCCCGCATCCTCTCCCTCATCCCTGGCTCCATCTCCATCTCCACCGTCACCGAGGGCTCCGTCGAGGGTTACCCGGCATCCGCTGCCCGTTCCCGGGTTAGGCTTCACACAGCCTGCCCCTCTCCGCCATCTCCATCTCCAGCACTCCGTCTCCAGCTCGGAGGCACCTGCTGCACGTGCCCGGGTTAGGCTTCCCGCATCCTCTCCCTCATCCCTGGCTCCATCTCCATCTCCACCGTCACCGAGGGCTCCGTCGAGGGTTACCCGGCCCTCGCTGCCCGTTCCCGGGTTAAGATTCCCGCCGCATCGCCCTCTCCGCTGGCTCCGTCTCCAGCTCGGCGGCACCTGCTGCCCGTGCCTGGTTTAGGCTTCACACAGCCTCTGCCTCATCCCTGACTCCATCTCCATCTCCATCTCCACCGTCACCGAGGGCTCCGTCGAGGGTTACCCGGCCCTCGCTGCCCGTTCCCGGGTTAAGATTCCCGCCGCATCGCCCTCTCCGCTGGCTCCGTCTCCAGCTCGGCGGCACCTGCTGCGCGTGCCCGGGTTAGGCTTCCCGCATCCTCTGCCTCATCCCTGGCTCCATCTCCATCTCCACCGTCACCGAGGGCTCCGTCGAGGGTTACCCGGCCCTCGCTGCCCGTTCCCGGGTTAAGATTCCCGCCGCATCGCCCTCTCCGCTGGCTCCGTCTCCAGCTCGGCGGCACCTGCTGCCCGTGCCTGGTTTAGGCTTCACACAGCCTCTGCCTCATCCCTGACTCCATCTCCATCTCCATCTCCACCGTCACCGAGGGCTCCGTCGAGGGTTACCCGGCCCTCGCTGCCCGTTCCCGGGTTAAGATTCCCGCCGCATCGCCCTCTCCGCTGGCTCCGTCTCCAGCTCGGCGGCACCTGCTGCGCGTGCCCGGGTTGTGCTTCCCGCATCCTCTGCCTCATCCCTGGCTCCATCTCCATCTCCACCGTCACCGAGGGCTCCGTCGAGGGTTACCCGGCCCTCGCTGCCCGTTCCCGGGTTAAGATTCCCGCCGCATCGCCCTGTCCGCCGGCTCCGTCTCCAGCTCGGAGGCACCTGCTGCACGTGCCCGGGTTGGGCTTCCCGCATCCTCTCCCTCATCCCTGACTCCATCTCCATCTCCATCTCCACCGTCACCGAGGGCTCCGTCACCAGCTACCCGGCCCTCGCTGCCCGGGCCCGGCTTAAGATTCCCGCCGCATCGCCCTCTCCGCTGGCTCCGTCTCCAGCTCGGAGGCACCTGCTGCGCGTGCCCGGGTTAGGCTTCCCGCATCCTCTCCCTCATCCCTGGCTCCATCTCCATCTCCACCGTCACCGAGGGCTCCGTCGAGGGTTACCCGGCCCTCGCTGCCCGGGCCCGGGTTAAGATTCCCGCCGCATCGCCCTCTCCGCCAGCTCCGTCTCCAGCTCGGAGGCACCTGCTGCACGTGCCCGGGTTAGGCTTCCCGCATCCTCTCCCTCATCCCTGACTCCATCTCCATCTCCATCTCCACCGTCACCGAGGGCTCCGTCACCGGCTACCCGGCCCTCGCTGCCCGTTCCCGGGTTAAGATTCCCGCCGCATCGCCCTCTCCGCCGGCTCCGTCTCCAGCTCGGAGGCACCTGCTGCGCGTGCCCGGGTTGTGCTTCCCGCATCCTCTGCCTCATCCCTGGCTCCATCTCCATCTCCACCGTCACCGAGGGCTCCGTCGAGGGTTACCCGGCCCTCGCTGCCCGGGCCCGGGTTAAGATTCCCGCCGCATCGCCCTCTCCGCCAGCTCCGTCTCCAGCTCGGAGGCACCTGCTGCACGTGCCCGGGTTAGGCTTCCCGCATCCTCTCCCTCATCCCTGACTCCATCTCCATCTCCATCTCCACCGTCACCGAGGGCTCCGTCGCCGGCTACCCGGCCCTCGCTGCCCGGGCCCGGCTTAAGACTCCCGCCGCATCGCCCTCTCCGCCAGCTCCGTCTCCAGCTCGGAGGCACCTGCTGCACGTGCCCGGGTTGGGCTTCCCGCATCCTCTCGCTCTCCCCGGGCTCCATCTCCATCTCCACCGTCACCGAGGGCTCCGTCGAGGGTTACCCGGCCCTCGCTGCCCGTTCCCGGGTTAAGATTCCCGCCGCCTCGCCCTCTCCGCCAGCTCCGTCTCCAGCTCGGAGGCACCTGCTGCCCGTGCCCGGGTTGGGCTTCCCGCATCCTCCTCCCTCATCCCTGGCTCCATCTCCATCTCCACCGTCACCGAGGGCTCCGTCGAGGGTTACCCGGCCCTCGCTGCCCGTTCCCGGGTTAAGATTCCCGCCGCATCGCCCTCTCCGCTGGCTCCGTATCCAGCTCCGCGGACACCGCTGCCCGGGCCAGAGTAAGGCTTCCCGCATCCTCTCGCTCTCCCCGGGCTCCATCTCCATCTCCACCGACACCGAGGGCTCCGTCGCCGGCTACCCGGCCCTCGCTGCCCGTTCCCGGGTTAAGATTCCCGCCGCATCGCCCTCTCCGCTGGCTCCGTCTCCATCTACCCGGCCACCGCTGCCCGGGACCGGGTTAGGCTTCCCGCAGCCTCTCCCTCTCCCCGGGCTCCGTCTCCTGGCCCTGGTACACTGGTAGAAAAATTCTCTGAAATACTTCCATATTTTCCTCTCAGAGAGGCGGGGGGGCTCTGAAGGGAGGCCGCCTAGAGCCCCCCCGGACGCGGCAACGAGTTCGGAGACTTCCCGGCGCTCCGTTCTGGAGGCCCATGTTTTCAAAAACTGGGTTTCTGAAATCGTGCAGAGTGTTTTTCGGTTTCCCGGGATAAACTCCTCGACACCGAGGAAGGTAAATATGGCCAAATTCTAGTGCGGCTGACTCGATTTACCTTCCTCGGTCAAAACACTTTGAAGAAAAACGCAAAATCTCTCGTGCCCCTGGTACTCCTGGGAGAATTTTCGTGCCCCTGGTACTCCGGAGAGAATTTTCGTGCCCCTGGTACTCCGGACACTTCTCGTGCCCCTGGTACTCCTGACACTTCTCGTGCCCCTGGTACTCCTGACACTTCTCGTGCCCCTGGTACTCCCGACACTTCTCGTGCCCCTGGTACTCCTGAGAGAATTTTCGTGCCCCTGGTACTCCTGAGAGAATTCTCGTGCCCCTGGTACTCCTGGGAGAATTCTCGTGCCCCTGGTACTCCCGAGACTTCTCGTGCCCCTGGTACTCCCGAGACTTCTCGTGCCCCTGGTACTCCCGAGACTGCTCGTGCCCCTGGTACTCCTGGGAGAATTTTCGTGCCCCTGGTACTCCGAGGGGCTTCTCGTGCCCTTTTTACCCCGCGGGGGCGGCGGGGGCTCCGGGTGACCGTCCTCCGACCCCCCGCCCGGCCTATACCTCGATTTCAGCTGGAAACTTATACAAAAAACATATCAATTTCTATATAATAATACAGATAATATATATACTGTGCGCCCGCTCCCCAGGCCCCTGCCCTGCTCTGCTCTGCTCCCCACAATCCTGGCACAGCCGCCGGCCCTTGCTGCCCGGGCCTGGAGGATGCTTACCACCGCCTCTCCCATCTCCGGCTACCCGGCCATCGCTTCCCGGGCCCGGGGAGGCTTCCCGCCGCCTCCCGCTCTCCCCTGGCTCCGGCTCTCCCACCCCCCTGCTCCATCTCCGGCTACCCGGCCATCGCTGCCCGGGCCCGGGGAGGCTTCCCGCATCCTCCCCCTCTCCCCTGGCTCCGGCTCTCCCACCCCCCTGCTCCATCCCCGGCTACCCGGCCACCGCTGCCCGGGCCCGGGGAGGCTTCCCGCCGCCTCTCCCTCATCCCTGGCTCCGGCTCCAGCTCTCCATCTCCCACCTCCCTGCTCCATCTCCGGCTGCCCGGCCACCGCTGCCCGGGCCCGGGGAGGCTTCCCGCCGCCTCTCCCTCATCCCTGGCTCCGGCTCCAGCTCTCCATCTCCCACCCCCCTGCTCCATCTCCGGCTGCCCGGCCACGGCTTCCCGGGCCCGGGTTAAACTTCCCGCATCCTCCCCCCTCTCCCTCCATCTCCGGCTCTGGGTACCTCCTCCAGGAACCTTGACCACCAGCCGAACCTGTGTACCCACACTTAAGCACCCCCCCTCGGGCTAAACACTCATAGCCGCGCCGCCAAGACCTTCGTGCCCCTGGTACCCCGCAGAGCCCTTCGTGCCCCTGGTACACCGCTCTCCATCTCCCACCCCCCGGCTCCATCCCCGGCTGCCCGGCCACGGCTTCCCGGGCCCGGGTTAAACTTCCCGCATCCCCCCCCTCTCCCTCCATC
>NW_024401917.1:30000-35596 GCF_016859285.1 Xiphias gladius
CTGCCCGTGCATGGTTTAGGCTTCACACAGCCTCTGCCTCATCCCTGACTCCATCTCCATCTCCATCTCCACCGTCACCGAGGGCTCCGTCGCCGGCTACCCGGCCCTCGCTGCCCGTTCCCGGGTTAAGATTCCCGCCGCATCGCCCTCTCCGCCAGCTCCGTCTCCAGCTCGGAGGCACCTGCTGCGCGTGCCCGGGTTAGGCTTCCCGCATCCTCTCCCTCATCCCTGGCTCCATCTCCATCTCCACCGTCACCGAGGGCTCCGTCGAGGGTTACCCGGCCCTCGCTGCCCGTTCCCGGGTTAAGATTCCCGCCGCATCGCCCTCTCCGCCAGCTCCGTCTCCAGCTCGGAGGCACCTGCTGCCCGTGCCCGGGTTAGGCTTCCCGCATCCTCCTCCCTCATCCCTGGCTCCATCTCCATCTCCACCGTCACCGAGGGCTCCGTCGAGGGTTACCCGGCCCTCGCTGCCCGTTCCCGGGTTAAGATTCCCGCCGCATCGCCCTCTCCGCTGGCTCCGTATCCAGCTCCGCGGACACCGCTGCCCGGGCCAGAGTAAGGCTTCCCGCATCCTCTCGCTCTCCCCGGGCTCCATCTCCATCTCCACCGACACCGAGGGCTCCGTCGCCGGCTACCCGGCCCTCGCTGCCCGGGCCCGGGTTAAGATTCCCGCCGCATCGCCCTCTCCGCTGGCTCCGTCTCCATCTACCCGGCCACCGCTGCCCGGGACCGGGTTAGGCTTACCGCAGCCTCTCCCTCTCCCCGGGCTCCGTCTCCTGGCCCTGGTACACTGGTAGAAAAATTCTCTGAAATACTTCCATATTTTCCTCTCAGAGAGGCGGGGGGGCTCTGAAGGGAGGCCGCCTAGAGCCCCCCCGGACGCGGCAACGAGTTCGGAGACTTCCCGGCGCTCCGTTCTGGAGGCCCATGTTTTCAAAAACTGGGTTTCTGAAATCGTGCAGAGTGTTTTTCGGTTTCCCGGGATAAACTCCTCGACACCGAGGAAGGTAAATATGGCCAAATTCTAGTGCGGCTGACTCGATTTACCTTCCTCGGTCAAAACACTTTGAAGAAAAACGCAAAATCTCTCGTGCCCCTGGTACTCCTGGGAGAATTTTCGTGCCCCTGGTACTCCGGAGACTTCTCGTGCCCCTGGTACTCCCGACACTTCTCGTGCCCCTGGTACTCCTGACACTTCTCGTGCCCCTGGTACTCCCGACACTTCTCGTGCCCCTGGTACTCCTGAGAGAATTTTCGTGCCCCTGGTACTCCTGAGAGAATTCTCGTGCCCCTGGTACTCCTGGGAGAATTCTCGTGCCCCTGGTACTCCCGACACTTCTCGTGCCCCTGGTACTCCCGACACTTCTCGTGCCCCTGGTACTCCTGAGAGAATTTTCGTGCCCCTGGTACTCCTGGGAGAATTCTCGTGCCCCTGGTACTCCCGACACTTTTCGTGCCCCTGGTACTCCCGGGACTTCTCGTGCCCCTGGTACTCCTGAGAGAATTTTCGTGCCCCTGGTACTCCAAGGGGCTTCTCGTGCCCCTGGTACCCCGCGGGGGCGGCGGGGGCGCCCTGGCCCGGAGCATGCTTTCCATCGCCGGGTTAGGCTTCCCGCATCCTCTCCCTCATCCCTGGCTCCATCTCCACCGTCACCGAGGGCTCCGTCACCGGCTACCCGGCATCCGCTGCCCGGGCCCGGGTTAGGCTTCCCGCATCCTCTCCCTCATCCCTGGCTCCATCTCCATCTCCACCGTCACCGAGGGCTCCGTCGAGGGTTACCCGGCATCCGCTGCCCGTTCCCGGGTTAGGCTTCACACAGCCTCCCCCTCTCCGCCATCTCCATCTCCAGCACTCCGTCTCCAGCTCGGAGGCACCTGCTGCACGTGCCCGGGTTAGGCTTCCCGCATCCTCTCCCTCATCCCTGGCTCCATCTCCATCTCCACCGTCACCGAGGGCTCCGTCGAGGGTTACCCGGCCCTCGCTGCCCGTTCCCGGGTTAAGATTCCCGCCGCATCGCCCTCTCCGCTGGCTCCGTCTCCAGCTCGGCGGCACCTGCTGCCCGTGCCTGGTTTAGGCTTCACACAGCCTCTGCCTCATCCCTGACTCCATCTCCATCTCCATCTCCACCGTCACCGAGGGCTCCGTCGAGGGTTACCCGGCCCTCGCTGCTCGTTCCCGGGTTAAGATTCCCGCCGCATCGCCCTCTCCGCTGGCTCCGTCTCCAGCTCGGCGGCACCTGCTGCGCGTGCCCGGGTTAGGCTTCCCGCATCCTCTGCCTCATCCCTGGCTCCATCTCCATCTCCACCGTCACCGAGGGCTCCGTCGAGGGTTACCCGGCCCTCGCTGCCCGTTCCCGGGTTAAGATTCCCGCCGCATCGCCCTCTCCGCTGGCTCCGTCTCCAGCTCGGCGGCACCTGCTGCCCGTGCCTGGTTTAGGCTTCACACAGCCTCTGCCTCATCCCTGACTCCATCTCCATCTCCATCTCCACCGTCACCGAGGGCTCCGTCGAGGGTTACCCGGCCCTCGCTGCCCGTTCCCGGTTAAGATTCCCGCCGCATCGCCCTCTCCGCTGGCTCCGTCTCCAGCTCGGCGGCACCTGCTGCGCGTGCCCGGGTTAGGCTTCCCGCATCCTCTGCCTCATCCCTGGCTCCATCTCCATCTCCACCGTCACCGAGGGCTCCGTCGAGGGTTACCCGGCCCTCGCTGCCCGTTCCCGGGTTAAGATTCCCGCCGCATCGCCCTGTCCGCCGGCTCCGTCTCCAGCTCGGAGGCACCTGCTGCACGTGCCCGGGTTGGGCTTCCCGCATCCTCTCCCTCATCCCTGACTCCATCTCCATCTCCATCCCCACCGTCACCGAGGGCTCCGTCACCAGCTACCCGGCCCTCGCTGCCCGGGCCCGGCTTAAGATTCCCGCCGCATCGCCCTCTCCGCTGGCTCCGTCTCCAGCTCGGAGGCACCTGCTGCGCGTGCCCGGGTTAGGCTTCCCGCATCCTCTCCCTCATCCCTGGCTCCATCTCCATCTCCACCGTCACCGAGGGCTCCGTCGAGGGTTACCCGGCCCTCGCTGCCCGGGCCCGGGTTAAGATTCCCGACGCATCGCCCTGTCCGCCGGCTCCGTCTCCAGCTCGGAGGCACCTGCTGCACGTGCCCGGGTTAGGCTTCCCGCATCCTCTCCCTCATCCCTGACTCCATCTCCATCTCCATCTCCACCGTCACCGAGGGCTCCGTCACCAGCTACCCGGCCCTCGCTGCCCGGGCCCGGCTTAAGATTCCCGCCGCATCGCCCTCTCCGCCAGCTCCGTCTACAGCTCGGAGGCACCTGCTGCGCGTGCCCGGGTTGGGCTTCCCGCATCCTCTCCCTCATCCCTGGCTCCATCTCCATCTCCACCGTCACCGAGGGCTCCGTCGAGGGTTACCCGGCCCTCGCTGCCCGGGCCCGGGTTAAGATTCCCGCCGCATCGCCCTGTCCGCCGGCTCCGTCTCCAGCTCGGAGGCACCTGCTGCACGTGCCCGGGTTAGGCTTCCCGCATCCTCTCCCTCATCCCTGACTCCATCTCCATCTCCATCTCCACCGTCACCGAGGGCTCCGTCACCAGCTACCCGGCCCTCGCTGCCCGGGCCCGGCTTAAGATTCCCGCCGCATCGCCCTCTCCGCCAGCTCCGTCTACAGCTCGGAGGCACCTGCTGCGCGTGCCCGGGTTGGGCTTCCCGCATCCTCTCCCTCATCCCTGGCTCCATCTCCATCTCCACCGTCACCGAGGGCTCCGTCGAGGGTTACCCCGCCCTCGCTGCCCGTTCCCGGGTTAAGATTCCCGCCGCCTCGCCTTCTCCGCCAGCTCCGTCTCCAGCTCGGAGGCACCTGCTGCGCGTGCCCGGGTTGGGCTTCCCGCATCCTCCTCCCTCATCCCTGGCTCCATCTCCATCTCCACCGTCACCGAGGGCTCCGTCGAGGGTTACCCGGCCCTCGCTGCCCGTTCCCGGGTTAAGATTCCCGCCGCATCGCCCTCTCCGCTGGCTCCGTATCCAGCTCCGCGGACACCGCTGCCCGGGCCAGAGTAAGGCTTCCCGCATCCTCTCGCTCTCCCCGGGCTCCATCTCCATCTCCACCGACACCGAGGGCTCCGTCGCCGGCTACCCGGCCCTCGCTGCCCGTTCCCGGGTTAAGATTCCCGCCGCATCGCCCTCTCCGCTGGCTCCGTCTCCATCTACCCGGCCACCGCTGCCCGGGACCGGGTTAGGCTTACCGCAGCCTCTCGCTCTCCCCGGGCTCCGTCTCCTGGCCCTGGTACACTGGTAGAAAAATTCTCTGAAATACTTCCATATTTTCCTCTCAGAGAGGCGGGGGGGCTCTGAAGGGAGGCCGCCTAGAGCCCCCCCGGACGCGGCAACGAGTTCGGAGACTTCCCGGCGCTCCGTTCTGGAGGCCCATGTTTTCAAAAACTGGGTTTCTGAAATCGTGCAGAGTGTTTTTCGGTTTCCCGGGATAAACTCCTCGACACCGAGGAAGGTAAATATGGCCAAATTCTAGTGCGGCTGGCTCGATTTACCTTCCTCGGTCAAAACACTTTGAAGAAAAACGCAAAATCTCTCGTGCCCCTGGTACTCCTGGGAGAATTTTCGTGCCCCTGGTACTCCGGAGAGAATTTTCGTGCCCCTGGTACTCCGGACACTTCTCGTGCCCCTGGTACTCCTGACACTTCTCGTGCCCCTGGTACTCCTGACACTTCTCGTGCCCCTGGTACTCCCGACACTTCTCGTGCCCCTGGTACTCCTGGGAGAATTTTCGTGCCCCTGGTACTCCGGAGAGAATTTTCGTGCCCCTGGTACTCCGGACACTTCTCGTGCCCCTGGTACTCCTGACACTTCTCGTGCCCCTGGTACTCCTGACACTTCTCGTGCCCCTGGTACTCCCGACACTTCTCGTGCCCCTGGTACTCCTGAGAGAATTTTCGTGCCCCTGGTACTCCTGAGAGAATTCTCGTGCCCCTGGTACTCCTGGGAGAATTCTCGTGCCCCTGGTACTCCCGAGACTTCTCGTGCCCCTGGTACTCCCGAGACTTCTCGTGCCCCTGGTACTCCCGAGACTGCTCGTGCCCCTGGTACTCCTGGGAGAATTTTCGTGCCCCTGGTACTCCGAGGGGCTTCTCGTGCCCTTTTTACCCCGCGGGGGCGGCGGGGGCTCCGGGTGACCGTCCTCCGACCCCCCGCCCGGCCTATACCTCGATTTCAGCTGGAAACTTATACAAAAAACATATCAATTTCTATATAATAATACAGATAATATATATACTGTGCGCCCGCTCCCCAGGCCCCTGCCCTGCTCTGCTCTGCTCCCCACAATCCTGGCACAGCCGCCGGCCCTTGCTGCCCGGGCCTGGAGGATGCTTACCACCGCCTCTCCCATCTCCGGCTACCCGGCCATCGCTTCCCGGGCCCGGGGAGGCTTCCCGCCGCCTCCCGCTCTCCCCTGGCTCCGGCTCTCCCACCCCCCTGCTCCATCTCCGGCTACCCGGCCATCGCTGCCCGGGCCCGGGGAGGCTTCCCGCATCCTCCCCCTCTCCCCTGGCTCCGGCTCTCCCACCCCCCTGCTCCA
>NW_024401918.1:0-34307 GCF_016859285.1 Xiphias gladius
TAAAATGTAATGTTAACATTTGGTTTCTGTAAGTACCCTGAAGGATCATGGTGATGAGTGGCGATGTTTGAAGCTGTCTCCTATAAAAGCTTAGAGAAGCCCCACAATTCTATATCACATTCTCCACCTGGTAGCGCTGACAGAAGCAGAACTCTTGTGAAGTGAAACTCTTCAACCTTGAAGCCAAGTGCTGTCTTGTTGCAGACTGTGAAAACCCTCACTTAATAAAACAGCCTTTGACCTGTGGACATCTTCAGGAACCAGCTGTGGAAGTGGCAAAAATGGCCTCCACTGATTTCGCCGTGAAGGCACCTGCTGACCTTAGGCATCTGCTATTAAGCGATAAACGCTATGGTAAAACACAGGAGGGATACAGAGGAGTCCAGATGAGACAAGGAAACAAGGAGACTGCATAAATTGTGAACCCTCTATTTGAAAAAACAAAAGATAAGTATTCATTTTGTTCTATGATATTACCAAATTCCTGTACAGATGAAAAGTTCTTCTTGCCCTTATGCTGAAGTTGTTTATTAACTATTACCTTCTTAATACTATTACTGTTCTTCTGCCCTAGTCTCGACTAGACAAGACAAGAGGAGCGAGGAGACAGGACGGCATGCACTGTGAACCCTCTCACCTAAAAACATAAGCATACATCAATATCGTCATCATCAAATTTCTATTATCATAAATAATTCTTGTTTCACATCATTTTTCGATGAAGTTATTAAGTTTTATTTCCCTTATCTGTCATGTATCTTTTAGAGAGGAGAAAGGGAGGAGGCAGCATGCCCTGTAAACTCTCATTTAAAAAAAGCTAAGTATACATTTATTCTTTGTTATTATCAGAATTTCTGTACAGATAAATAGTTCCTCTGGTGCTGCAGTTGTTTATTAACTATTGCCTTCTTAATACTATTAACTTCCTCCTGCCTTGTCTCGACTAGACAAAGTTTTTAATTCAAATAAAACCAACAAATGATGTTGGAAACAATCTGTAACATTGAAGAAGCAGTAAAATTGAAGAATATTTAAATCCTTTTTATTCTTATTTCACTAGTACAGAATGCCAAATGTAACAGCAGAGTCTGTTTGAAACTGTTTTAAAGTCAGAACTGCTCATTTATCTCCACATTTTAATCCAGTATTTTATTAGTCGGTTCATGTCATTACTAATGTGTCTAATGTTTTTTTTTTGGTTTTTCTTTCCTTTTGGAGTCGTCTGGTGAGGCCAGCATAAATCCTTCAGATAATCTCTACAAACCTGAGGAACCGTCCTCTGAGCAGATCAAACATCGACTCCATTTACGAGTCCATACCCAGCCTGTACCACAGCCTCGTGACAGGTTCTAGGACTTCCCTTTAATCCCAGTGAAAGGATTGTACAGCTCGCGCCTGATGTTCACGCCCTTTCCTCATAGCAGGCAGAGCCAGAGGAGAATACCCCACCATCTCCTCTAACGGAAGAACCAGTAGGTCTAATGGTGCCCACTGCAGGCTCCAGTTCTCCTCCTCCAAATATACTGACTACAGTTCTTCCTGAAGACAGAGATTGAGCGCTGAAGGCCGACCGCAGGAACTGTGTCCGCAGCTTGGGTTTGATGGCAGCACTGTCACCAGAGTCATCTCCACTGTGTACCGCACTGGCGCTGAGCTGACCAACTGCTGGAAGTGACCGACTACACTGCAGGCGGACACCTTCTCATGTCAGTCCTCTGTCGGTTTACCAAGGTGTCGACAAAGTCTTAAAGACTCGAAACAGGGAAGAGGAAGGATACAGAGGAAGAGAGCAGCAGCAGCAGCAGCCTGTCTCCACCAAGAAAGCGCTTGAGAGTGTGATGGGATGGTCAGACAATCCACCAGTTCTCATGCACCAACCAGGACATTAAGCAGCTCCCAGAGGTTCTTTGGTGCTTTGACCACATTGCACTGCTGCAGCTTTTGGTCTGTCCCTCGTGGCCTGTGCATCTGTACGGCTAGAAACACCAGGTAACCTCTTGCACCGGGGCCCATGCAGACATGCTGCACCATGGATATGGTTGGCTGAGGAGTTATTATTGTACATTTGTAAATAGTTATTTTCATCATGGTACACAGGTCAGTGTTTTTGGTGCGTCTCGCACCTTTCTTTATTTCTTTATGCTGGCCTGTGTGTCTGATATGGTGGAAAACATGAGGGAGCTTCCAGGAACTCTTGAGATAGGAGCTCCCTTGAAAGAAAATTTTTTTTTTTCACCCCCAAACAGGATGAATTGGAAACACTAAATTGCCTGTGCCCTGTTCAGGGTTTAGCTCACCTCCTACCCAATATGTGTTGGGACAGACAGCAGTCCCCCTGAAGACTTGAACAGCAAAAGCCCTTACGATGGATGTGTGTAAATAAAGTTGAATGTGTTTTCTTGAGCTAGAAGCACATGCAACTTGACTCATCATCACAAGCTTCAGATTCAAGTTTAAGATAGGAATGAGAAGACCTATCAAAACAGCTGCAGGGACAGAGTCAGAGCAAGAAATACTACTGATCCACCAATCAGAGGCAGTTCAACAAGGAAGAACAGCCTGATAGAAGAGGCAGGAAAAGACAGGATCAGCAAGACAGGGGCCAGTGAAGATATTAACCCCACCTACAATTTCTCCCAGCTATCCAGACCAGCCAGAGGTGGACAGAGTGGAAAACATGTACCTGTTCATTAAGGATCAAAATCTGTCATTTTACACCCTGTAGACATTTACAGTATACAAGGTTTAAATATGAGTTTTTGACCTTTTTAGAATGATAATGAATCACTGCCACAGACCTTACATAAAAGCTAAAAAATATTTTTGTATTTTGTTCTGGGAAAAAAGTTTCAACAAACGAAATGTTCTCGTTTCTTTGTCAGCTCTCTCGTCTGTTTCAACTTACAAGCCAGGTTTATAAATTCAAATTGAATACATTTGAATATGTGATTGAAATGTAACTGTTAGTTTAATCACATTAAGTCAAGTAAATTCCACCAGGGTTAGAAGCTGAGACAGACACAACAGTTAATGCTACTCTACTAACTTGAAGCAAAAAGTCATATCCTGGTCTTGATTGTAATTTTGACCAAAGATGTGGTTACTGTGTTCTGGCTTTAGAGGGCAGCATAGTTGGATACCTCATCCAGATTCTTTTATTTAAAAAAAAAAAGAAGCTTTGGCTGATGGATGATGTTACCCACCAGCTGGGTGAAACGGAATTTACATTAAACAAGATTTTCTCCTTGGCAATAAAATATAGAGTGGTACAGCCTCTTGTCGATCAATTCATGCGCCTGCATCATAATTTGCCTGACTCCTGTTTAAATGTTAGGCGATGGTGGGCGGGGCCCCCCTGCAGCTACCTCACCTGCTGTCACCCTTCCTTCAGTGGGGCAGGTGAATTATTGATAAAGTATGAGGAGACGGGGTTTGGTGTGAAGGCTGCCACACACACACTCCTACCCTACCAAGACACACACAAACCCCCGCCTCTTAAAACCACTTAAGATGACACAATTGAATTGTACAGTTGAAAGTAGGCGTGAGCTTCTGGTGATCACATGGCAGGACAGCGGAGGTGGGTTCATGATTAAATAATTATTCACTGGTAGATGAATCAATTTAGTCTGAAAACTATAAATCAATGAAACAGATCAAGACATAATTGATATTCTTTGGACAAAGTGCAGCAGTGAAGAGGTTTACAATTGAAGAACAAATGAGCAAAGACATCAGCCCGTAGTTTCAATAGGAGCCTATCATGACTCAAAGTCCAAAAGGTAAAGGAAGTGCTAAAACATTCTATCTCAGTAGATTCATATTCTGGAAAATGTTCAGGCACAAACAAGGACTAAAACAGCCTTTCCAGAGCATCTTGCTTGTACTTCATGTAGGATCTTTGGCCATGATACAACGAAAAATGTAAACCATTTGGAAATCAATAATGGAGAAAATCTGTATATGACAGAAGAAAATCAGAATGTTAAACATGTTATTTCTGTGGTTTGTTTAGTGATGTTTAATGATATTTATTTTTGGAGTACACTACAACCATTAACAATACAGTTTTCCAAGAAGATAAAGGGGTTTTGCAAGGAAAAAAAGGTTTTCTTGATTATTACTACATGAAAAAGGTAGCAAATAAAGTAGAAATGTTTATTTTTCCCAAAACCCAATAGACACTGCCCCCCCTCAGCACCACCACCTAAATTAATGAACTCAGAAATAAACAGAAAGGGAGGTATACAGACAAACCTAATAATAATTAAGACCACAAAAGTACAACAAAATAGGAGAATTAAATGTGGACTCTTAAACATTAGATCGCTCCATCTAAAGCTGTATTATTAAATCTAATGGAGGACTCCTATGCTAACTGTAGTCCTCCGAACTGTTTCTACTTGTTGGTAGTGCTGCTGGCTCAATGAGAATTACACTCAACTCTATTGCCCCCATGGTTTAACTCCCAAACCCGCATATTAAAGCATAGTCTTGCGAAAACTTGAAAGGAACTGGGACGAATCCTGCTTAGCCTGGCATGATAGTCTTAAAACATATAAGTAAGGCTCTCTGTAATGCCAGAGCAGCCTATTACTCATCTTTAATGGAGGAAAATAAAAAACAACCCTAGGTTTCTTTTCAGCACTGTAGCCAGGCTGAGAGAGTCATAGCTCTATTGCTGAATGTATTCCTACCGCTCTCAGTAGTGACGATTTCATGAAATTCTTTAATGATAAAATTCTAACTATTAGAGACAAATTTCACCACCTCCTGCCCCCTCAACCGGCATGGATTTATCTTCAAACACAGGAACCTTAGAAACAGCTTTAAAACCCGATACATACTTAGACAGTTTCTCTCCCATCGACCTTCGCCAACCACCTTCAACAACGTCTTCATCTAAACCATCAACCTCTTAGACCCCTTCCCAACTAAGGAAGTTTTACCTCTAGTTGGCACCTCTTTACTAGATATAATCAATCTGTCTTTATTAACTAGCTATGTACTGCAGTCCTTTAAAGTAGCTGTAATTAAACCTTAACCTTGTCAATAATTAGGCCTAGGTTGCCAGGTGACTTCTCATGATGCCCAGGCTCCTCTCTCCTCCTCTCCCTCTCCATCTTTACACATTCATATCCATCAATGCTCGTTACTAACTTGACTTCTTCTCTCTCCTGTAGATTTGTCCATTCTCATCGCTCTCCTCTCTCCTGCTCAACCGCACTGCTTCAATTATCATTATTATTTTTATATGTAGTCTGATTATTATTATTATTATCATTATTATTAGTCTTATTATTATGATACAGCTGTATTAGGAACGTGGATTGTGCCATGTTCTCTTTCCTCCTGCTCTCTCTCTCTCTCTCTGGGTCTCTGTAAATACAACTATAAACGGTCTATACCTGCTCTATATGAAAGGTGCCCTGAGATAACTTCTGGTATGATGTGGGGCTATATAAATAATTTGAATTTATTTTCCTTAAAGTTTTCAAAAGTTGGGGTGGTCAAAATGGAGTCAGAGGTGGGCAAGACATTTAGACCCAGTATGGGTCAAGACTCAAAATCACTGGAACCTACGATTCCCATAATGCTACTTAATTACTTTTCTGTTAGATCCTCCATAACTGGCCAATGCCCCTTTAAACTCTGTTAAACACCAGTTTCTGAGGCAGTTGTTGGTCAGCTTGCATCTGACAAAACAAAATAAATAATTTCTCCCCCTGATACACAGGCTAGGATCCTGAGACACCAGGACATTAAGCAGCTCCCAGAGGTTCTTTGGTGCTTTGACCACATTTGCACTGCTGCAGCTTTTGGTCTGTCCCTTGTGGCCTGTGCATCTGGCACGGCTAGAAGCACCCAGGTAGCGTCTTGCACGGGGCCCATGCAGACATGCTGCACCATGAATATGGTTGGCTGAGGAGTTATTATTGTGGATTTGTAAATAGTTTGTTTCATCCTGGTACACAGGTCAGTGTTTTGGTGCGTCTCACACCTTTCTTTATTTCTTTATGCTGGCCTGTGTGTCTGGTATGGTGGAAAGCATGAGGGAGCTGCCAAGAACTTTTGAGATAGGGGCTCTCTTGAAAGAGATCCCCCCCCCAAACAGGATGAATTGGAAACACTAAATTGCCTGTGCCCTGTTCAGGGTTTACCTCACCTCCTACCCAATATGTGTTGGGACAGACAGCAGTCTCCCTGAAGACTTGAACAGCAAAAGCACTTACGATGGATGTCTGAAAATAAAGTTGAATGTGTTTTCTTGAGCTAGAAGCACATGCAACTTGACTCATCATCACAAGCTTCAGATTCAAGTTTAAGATAGGAATGAGAAGACCTATTAAAACAGCTGCAGGGACAGAGTCAGAGCAAGAAATACTACTGATCCACCAATCAGAGGCAGTTCAACAAGGAAGAACAGCCTGATAGAAGAGGCAGGAAAAGACAGGATCAGCAAGACAGGGGCCAGTGAAGATATTAACCCCACCTACAATTTCTCCCAGCTATCCAGACCAGCCAGAGGTGGACAGAGTGGAAAACATGTACCTGTTCATCAAGGATAAGAATCTGGGACACCAAGATGTCTTTACTTATAAAGGATTTTGACTTTGATTTGAAACCTCACCAAGAATGAAGAAATTGGTAAGTATTCCTTGAAAAAGCATCTAAAAGTTAAAATATATTGTGTTTATAGTGTGGTAGCCCCTTCTACATACATTTTCTTACATTTACTTTCAGCTCTCTCGTCTGTTTCAACTTACAAGCCAGGTTCATAAATTCAAATTGAATACATTTGAATATATGATTGAAATGTAACTGTTAGTTTAATCACATTAAGTCAAGTAAATTCCACCAGGGTTAGAAGCTGAGACAGACACAACAGTTAATGCTACTCTACTAACGAAGCAAAAAGTCATATCCTGGTCTTGATTGTAATTTTGACCAAAGATGTGGTTACTGTGTTCTGGCTTTAGAGGGCAGCATAGTTGGATACCTCATCCAGATTCTTTTATTTAAAAAAAAAAAAAGCTTTGGCTGATGGATGATGTTACCCACCAGCTGGGTGAAACGGAATTTACATTAAACAAGATTTTCTCCTTGGCAATAAAATATAGAGTGGTACAGCCTCTTGTCGATCAATTCATGCGCCTGCATCATAATTTGCCTGACTCCTGTTTAAATGTTAGGCGATGGTGGGGCGGGGCCCCCTGCAGCTACCTCACCTGCTGTCACCCTTCCTTCAGTGGGGCAGGTGAATTATTGATAAAGTATGAGGAGAAGGGGTTTGGTGTGAAGGCTGCCACACACACACTCCTACCCTACCAAGACACACACACAAACCCCGCCTCTTAAAACCACTTAAGATGACACAATTGAATTGTACAGTTGAAAGTAGGCGTGAGCTTCTGGTGATCACATGGCAGGACAGCGGAGGTGGGTTCATGATTAAATAATTATTCACTGGTAGATGAATCAATTTAGTCTGAAAACTATAAATCAATGAAACAGATCAAGACATAATTGATATTCTTTGGACAAAGTGCAGCAGTGAAGAGGTTTACAATTGAAGAACAAATGAGCAAAGACATCAGCCCGTAGTTTCAATAGGAGCCTATCATGACTCAAAGTCCAAAGGTAAAGGAAGTGCTAAAACATTCTATCTCAGTAGATTCATATTCTGGAAAATGTTCAGGCACAAACAAGGACTAAAAACAGCCTTTCCAGAGCATCTTGCTTGTACTTCATGTAGGATCTTTGGCCATGATACAACGAAAAATGTAAACCATTTGGAAATCAATAATGGAGAAAATCTGTATATGACAGAAGAAAATCAGAATGTTAAACATGTTATTTCTGTGGTTTGTTTAGTGATGTTTAATGATATTTATTTTGGAGTACACTACAACCATTAACAATACAGTTTTCCAAGAAGATAAAGGGGTTTTGCAAGGAAAAAAAAGGTTTTTCTTGATTATAACTACATGAAAAAGGTAGCAAATAAAGTAGAAATGTTTATTTTTCCCAAAACCCAATAGACACTGCCCCCCCCTCAGCACCACCACCTAAATTAATGAACTCAGAAATAAACAGAAAGGGAGGTATACAGACAAACCTAATAAAAATTAAGACCACAAAAGTACAACAAAATAGGAGAATTAAATGTGGACTCTATTAAATCGCTCCATCTAAAGCTGTATTATTAAATCTAATGGAGGACTCCTATGCTAACTGTAGTCCCTCCGAACTGTTTCTACTTGTTGGTAGTGCTGCTGGCTCAATGAGAATTACACTCAACTCTATTGCCCCCATGGTTTAACTCCCAAACCCGCATATTAAAGCATAGTGCTTGAAAACTTGAAAGGAACTGGACGAATCCTGCTTAGCCTGGCATGATAGTCTTAAAACATATAAGTAAGGCCCTCTGTAATGCCAGAGCAGCCAATTACTCATCTTTAATGGAGGAAAATAAAAAACAACCCTAGGTTTCTTTTCAGCACTGTAGCCAGGCTGAGAGAGAGTCATAGCTCTATTGCTGAATGTATTCCTACCGCTCTCAGTAGTGACGATTTCATGAAATTCTTTAATGATAAAATTCTAACTATTAGAGACAAAATTCACCACCTCCTGCCCCCTCAACCGGCATGGATTTATCTTCAAACACAGGAACCTTAGAAACAGCTTTAAAACCCGATACAGACAGTTTCTCCCATCGACCTTCGCCAACCACCTTCAACAACGTCTTCATCTAAACCATCAACCTCTTAGACCCCTTCCCAACTAAGGAAGTTTTACCTCTAGTTAGCACCTCTTTACTAGATATAATCAACCTGTCTTTATTAACTAGCTATGTACTGCAGTCCTTTAAAGTAGCTGTAATTAAACCTTAACCTTGTCATTAATTAGGCCTAGGTTGCCAGGTGACTTCCCATGATGCCCCAGGCTCCTCTCTCCTCCTCTCCTCTCCATCTTTACACATTCATATCCCATCAATGCTCGTTACTAACTTGACCTCTTCTCTCTCCTGTAGATTTGTCCATTCTCATCTCTCTCCTCTCTCCTGCTCAACACGCACTGCTTCAATTATCATTATTATTTTTTATATGTAGTCTGATTATTATTATTATTATCATTATTATTAGCCTTATTATTATGATACAGCTGTATTAGGAACGTGGATTGTGCCATGTTCTCTTTCCTCCTGCTCTCTCTCTTTCTCTCTCTCTCTCTCTCTCTGGGTCTCTGTAAATACAACTATAAACGGTCTATACCTGCTCTATATGAAAGGTGCCCTGAGATAACTTCTGGTATGATATGGGGCTATATAAATAATTTGAATTTATTTTCCTTAAAGTTTTTCAAAAGTTGGGGTGGTCAAAATGGAGTCAGAGGTGGGCAAGACATTTAGACCCAGTATGGGTCAAGCCTCAAAATCACTGGAACCTACGATTCCCATAATGCTACTTAATTACTTTTCTGTTAGATCCTCCATAACTGGTCAATGCCCTTTAAACTCTGTTAAACACCAGTTTCTGAGGCAGTTGTTGGTCAGCTTGCATCTGACAAAACAAAATAAATAATTTCTCCCCTGATGCACAGGCTAGGATCCTGAGGCAGCTGTTAGCAGAAGCAACCATGGCCTCACGAGCGGATGTGTACAAACACATATAGAGACGTTTAGACACACACACACACACACACGCCAGCTATGATCACTTCAGCTTTCATATGGTCATACACTCTTTAACAAACATTCACACTTACAAAAGGGGGGCAAGAATTAAGACAACAGGCTTATGAACTACACTGTCAACAGGTCTCACTACTTTAAGAGGGACTCTCAACAACACAAGGAGACAGAGCAAACAATGGCAGGGAATCGCGTGACATTGGCGTTTTATGTGCTGTGACAGCATTGGATCTTGTCATTTTATGACAGCATATGGGTGTGCAGTAGGCTTATCTGAGAGTTTCCTACACACCTTTAAACTTTCAATCTCCTTAGACTTTAATTTGTTTTACCCAATTTAAAGGAATAGTCTGATATTTTGGGAGCTTAGCATAAAGGGAAACAGCTAGTCTCGTATACCCAAGTCTGCCTACCAGTACATCTACAGCTCACTAATCCTAATGACACGTTACATCTTGTTCCTTTAATTCGTGCAAAACTGTCATTTGGCCAGGAGTTATGAGCCAGTCCATTTCTTGGCCATTCTCCTGTAAAGCGGAAAATGGTATTTTTTTTTTTTTTACACATAGGTTTTTATGCGGTTTGAACAAATAAGATGTGTTATTAGAATTAGTGAACTTTAGAGGTGCCGGTAGGCAGATTTTGTTATCATTGGACAGATCCAGGCTAGCTGCTTCCCTGGATTTCCAGTCATTAAGCTACGCTACGCTAACTAGCTCATGCTACATATTTAGCATACAGACATCAGAGTAGTATCGATCTTCTCACCTCACAACAAGACGCATAAATATGCGTATTTCCTAAAATGTCAGACTATTCCTGTAAAGACTTTGGTTGGTATTAAATATTATGTACAGTGATGATATTACTCATGTCACACAAAAACTAAATTGCATGAAATGTGTAGGCCTATTTGTAGGCTAGTTGAATAAAGCAAAAGTATTTATGTGACTGGTAAACAAAGCTTTTTGTGCTATTTCCACCTGTTCAGTAGATGTAAAGTGATCAAATTTATTTCCATATACAATACGGTAAAATTTTCAGACCTGGATAATAAGCCACTGTATGTGTGTGTTTAAGCATTTGATCCAGTCATACCAAAAAAAAAAAAGAAAAAAACTTACGACAAACTACAGGCTGATCTGAAGGGATAGAACACATAATAAAAAATGTTTAAAAACAGACAACATTGAATCTCAATGAAACAAATAAAAGACATGATATGATTGGACCCTGAGATCCCGCTTAACCCCCTCCCATTAGGTCTAATCCCCTTCCCTCGAAAAAATTACACAAGAGAGAAAAGAAAAGACAACAACAACAACTACTACAACAACAACATCAAAAAAGGACGGGAAAAAGTGTCCGTCACTAAATCTTCAAAGGTCATCTTCATTCACACAGATTTTTTAATCAAGTTTTTTTATATGGTATATACTTTTTAGCGTCAATAGCTTCATCTTTAACAGTTAAGCGATAAAAGATCTGGCAATGAGAAGGGAGGATGGAGGGTTTACACACAACTCGACACACAAATGAGCATCTAAAGAGAATGAGATAATGGTGGTGTGATGATGAGTGGAAGGGAAGTAAAACATCTCCCAGAAGAAGACGTTAGCTAGTGGCCAATGGCATGAGTAGCTCCACAGAGTTAGAGTTAATGTTATTATTATTGTTGTCAGCGTGAATAAATAAAAGGACTGCCATAAGCGCTTGGACCCCCCCCACCCCAACCCCTTTCTTCTTCAGGCTCGGACACTGAAAATAATGATACAAAAACTCCACAAAGAGCTCATGAGTTGAGTAAGTTGTGTCCAAATGTACCAACCACAATTACCACAACAAAAAATAAACCAGGCGGTTTACTATTACCTTCCTTCTGCCCTTGTCTCGACTAGGCAGAGACAGCATCCGCTTTGAACCCTCTCAACTAAAAAGATAACTATGCATTTATTGTATGTCCTCATCAAAATGTATATAATGATAAATAATTTTTCTTTTTACATAATTTTGATGAAATTATTTAATGTTATTTCCCCTTATCTGTCATTTGTCTTCTAGAAGGACGAGAGGAGTTGAAGGAAGATGGAAACAGCAGGCTGAGTGAACCTTCTGATTTAAAAATTTTTCACAGTATACATTTATTTCAGGCTATTATTTAAAATTCATATATAGTTGAATACTTCACCTGTTGGGTTGCTGAGGTTATTAACTGGTATCCTCTTTGTCTGTCTTTATCCATTTCCAGTGAGGACAAGCGGCCCTAGATGTCCACCTCATCTGCTGCAGCAGCAGCATCATCAAGACCGTTTGCTGTCCTGAAGATCATCAGGACAAGTGGGATTCAAACTCATTTCCAGGGAGATTGGGACCTGAATACAGCCTTCAAAGGTTTAAAAATGTGTAATTAATGAGAAAGAAAAGACACAAAGTTTATGCATTATTTGATAAAAGTGCTTGCTAAATGTTTATGACCTGGTTTGACACTGAAAATGATGATATAGGAATTCCTCAAAGAGCTCCTGAGTTGAGTAAGTGGTGTCAAAATGTACCAACCTCATTGCCTACATCAGTAAACCAGACGGAAATGATTTTATTCTGTTAAGTGGCTGCGTTCTTGAACACACTGTGTTTTTTACAGCACTAATATCATCTCAGCTGGATATTTTCTCAAAACTGAATGGAAAATAAAAGAATTATTTGCAAGACTAAAACTACATTAAACAGCGTTTTTAAATAAAAAGTAAAATAGTGACAAACTGGCAACTTGTTTATGTGTCCCATGCCTGGTCCCAACAAGAACAAGTTGATGAAGGTATAAAAGTTATGATATATGAAAAACAAACAACTGGAAAAAGGGGATCAAGTTTAAAGGTGCTCAGCCAAACTGTGTAACATTTACAGTATACAGGGTGTAAAATGATAATTTTATACCTTTTAGGCTGATAATGAATCACTGTCACAGACCTTACATAAAAGCTAAAAAATATTTTTGTATTTTGTTCTGGGAAAATAGTTTCAACAAACAAAAATGCGCTCTTGTTTCTTTGTCAGCTCTCTCTTCTGTTTACACAGTAGCATGAGGAATCCATCCATCCTTTCTCTGCGAATCCCTTCTACGTGTGAGAGTCTGAATTAGATGCAGGAATGGGAGCCTCCACCACTCATAGTGAAAACATTCAGTTACAGAATGTAAATACACTGAATATCTGTTGCTGAAAAAATGCAGAAAACAAGCTTTTATTTCCTGAAAATATGAAGGACTATAAATCCTTCACAGTAACATTAGACAAGTTGTTACTACTGAAAATAAGCAATTAACCATTTCAGTTAAATATATTTTAAAATGATGATGATTATTATTATTATTATATATTATTATCATATATTATTATATCATATATTATATTTGTAATGGGAAATGTTTTATTTCTTTTTATTCATTGCTACTTATCATTGATTAAACCTGTTGAACTATGTTCTTTTAATGTAAAGGATGCTATGTTCTCTGAACTTAGGATTGTTTGAATGAACCGTATATACTGATTATAACAAATAAATGCTGGTCTGAACCGGCTGTACATTTGTGCAGATTCGAGGACAGAGTGTGGAATTTAACCTGTTTATTCGTGCTGGCGACAACGGCTACGTGACCATCACTGTATATAAGGATTTGTCTTATAGTTGGCACGTGTGCAGACTCTGAAACCTCAGTGGTGGAAAGAGTGCTGCACCCTATTCGGCGAATAGATAGACTCTTGTCTCTGTCTGATGATCATTGCTGAATACTGATGGTTGTTCTCTTTAATTCGACTTGATATTCTGTAATAAATCATTTTAATCTTCATAGACTTATTGTTGTTCTTTGTTACTCACCTAAAGGCCTTTCTACCTAACAATATTATTATTATTATTATTATTATTATTATTATTATTATTATTAAATGTATACAGGTAACGTTTAGCTTTGCATAAAACAGATAATAAGAAAATTTTTAATTTGGTTTCTGTAAGTACACTGAATATCTGTTGCTGAAAAAATGCAGAAAACAAGCTTTTATTTCCTGAAAATATGAAGGACTATAAATCCTTCACAGTAACATTAGACAAGTTGTTACTACTGAAAATAAGCAATTAACCATTTCAGTTAAATATATTTTAAAATTATTATCATTATTATTAAATGTATACAGGTAAGGTTTAGCTTTGCATAAAACAGATAATAATAAAATGTAATATTTAACATTTGGTTTCTGTAAGTACACTGAAGTCATGGTGATGAGTGACGTGTTGAGCTGTCTCTATAAAAGCAGAGCCCACAGTTCTATATCCATTCTCCACCTGAGCGCTGACAGAAGCAGAACTCTTGTGAAGTGAAACTCTTCAACCTTGAAGCCAAGTGCTGCCTTGTTGCGAAGACTGTGACAACCCTCACTTAATAAAACAGCCTTTGACCTGTGGACATCTTCAGGAACCAGCTGTGGAAGTGGCAAAAATGGCCTCAACTGGTTTACGCCGTGAGAAACACCTGCTGACCTTAGGCATCTGCTGTTCGCTTGATAGACGCTATGGTAAAACACAGTAGACCACATTTAAGACGACCATTAACCATTACACCTGACTTACACGTGTTATTTTGGTGTCAAATTATTACAGACGATGGAATTTCACGAGTGTATATGTCACTGGTGGAAATGTATGAATATTAATGCAATGTTTGAGAAACACATCCCTTCTGAGGGGTTGCACAAGTTTCGTCCAGTTAACATTGAAAGTATAGGACAAAGATGGCGCCGGGCCATTTTTAAGAGATGCTAAAAGTTGTATATGTTCCACTCGCCATGGAGACGACGTCAAAAATCAGAACGATCCAGAGATCAACGTCTGACGTCGGTGTGCTCAACCTGGGGCCCCGCTTCTTGTACGTGGATGGTTGAGTTTGCATGTTTTAATTTTGATTACAGCATCAAATTCACAAATCCAAGACCTGTACAAGTGCAAGTTTATTCATACCTGAGTGGAAACATGATCGTTCATTGAAAGAATTTATGACTTAATTGTCGGATCTGGATTTAAAGTTCTTCAGTCACCTGTAGATCGGTGCTGTTGAGTTTACACATTTGAAAATGAAAGGTTATATACATTACTTTGAAAAGTACAGAGCCCTCGGAGATTATATACTTTATCTAGTGCGCAGTGACCGATAATAGGCGGGTAAGTCATTATATTGCGCACATAAAATAACAACATCATCTCGGGACTTAGATGATATTGTTACCTATCGTCCGACCTTGATGTAACGAGGAGGTAATAAATCATGGAAGTGTATGAGCCGTGAACACGATATGGTTTGTATTCATTTATAACAGTTTGAAGCAGTTACAACCTCCTTGAAACGTGAAGCTTAGTCCGTAATCACTCCTCAGTGTTTGCACAGCACACCAGTCAACTTAAATGCGCTACAAACGTACATTTTTGCTTTCACCTGCTTAAGGTCTTAATTGAAATAAAACCAACAAAAAATGTTGGAAACAATCTGTAACATTGAAGAGAAGCAGTGAAATTGAAGAATATTTAAATCCTTTTTATTCTTATTTCACTAGTACAGAATGCCAAAATGTAACAGCAGAGTTTGTTTGAAACTGTTTTAAAGTCAGAACTGCACAGTTATCTCCACATTTTAATCCAGACTTTTATTAGTCAGATCATGTCATGACTAATGTGACTAATGTTTTTTGTTTGGTTTTTTTCTTTCCATTTAGGTCGTCTGGTGAGGCCAATGCAAATCCTTCAGATAATCGCTACAAACCTGAGGAACCGTCCTCTGAGCAGATCAAACATCGACTCCATTTACGAGTCCATACCCAGCCTGTACCACAGCCTCGTGACAGGTTCTAAGGACTTCCCTTTAATCCCAGTGAAAGGATTGTACATCTCGCGCCTGATGTTCACGCCCTTTCCTCATAGCAGGCACAGCCAGAGGGAGAATGCCCCACCATCTCCTCTAACCGAAGAACCAGCAAGTCTGGTGGTGCCCACTGCAGGCTCCAGTTCTCCTCCTCCAAATATACTGACTCCAGTTCTTCCTGAGAAGACGGAGATAGAAGCGCTGAAGGCCGACCGCAGGAACTGTGTCCGCAGCTTGGAGTTTGATGGCAGCACTGTCACCAGAGTCATCTCCACTGTGTACCGCACTGAAAGCGCTGAGCTGACCAACTGCTGGAGAGTGACCGACTACACTGCAGACGGACACCTTCTCATGTCAGTCCTCTGTCGGTTTAATAAGGTGTCGACAAAGTGCGCAAGACTCTGAAACAGGGGAAGCGGAAGGATACAGAGGAAGAGCAGCAGCAGCAGCAGCAGCCTGTCTCCACCAAAGAAGCGCTTGAGAGTGTGATGGGATGGTCCAACAATCCACCAGTTCTCATGCACCAACCAGGACTTTAAGCAGCTCCCAGAGGTTCTTTGGTGCTTTGACCACATTTGCACTGCTGCAGCTTTTGGTCTGTCCCTTGTGGCCTGTGCATCTGGCACGGCTAGAGAGCACCCAGGTAGCGTCTTGCACCGGGCCCATGCAGACATGCTGCACCATGGATATGGTTGGCTGAGGAGTTATTATTGTACATTTGTAAATAGTTTGTTTCATCATGGTACACAGGTCAGTGTTTTTGGTGCGTCTCGCACCTTTCTTTATTCTTTATGCTGGCCTGTGTCTGATATGGTGGAAAACATGAGGGAGCTGCCAGGAACTCTTGAGATAGGAGCTCCCTTGAAAGAAATTTTATTTTTTTTTTCCCCCCCAAACAGGATGAATTGGAAACACTAAATTGCCTGTGCCCTGTTCAGGGTTTAGCTCACCTCCTACCCAATATGTGTTGGGACAGACAGCAGTCTCCCTGAAGACTTGAACAGCAAAAGCACTTACGATGGATGTCTGTAAATAAAGTTGAATGTGTTTTCTTGAGCTAGAAGCACATGCAACTTTATTTAATGGAGCTGACTCATCATCACGAGCTTCAGATTCAAGTTTAAGCTAGGAATGAGAAGACCTATCAAAACACCTGCAGGGACAGAGTCAGAGCAAGAAAAACTACTGATCCACCAATGAGAGGCAGTTCAACAAGGAAGAACAGCCTGATAGAAGAGGCAGGAGAAGACAGGATCAGCAAGACAGGGGCCAGTGAAGATATTAACCCCACCTGCAATTTCTCCCAGCTATCCAGACCAGCCAGAGGTGGACAGAGAGGAAAACATGTACCTGTTCATCAAGGATCAAAATCTGGGACACCAAGATGTCTTTACTTATAAAGGATTTTGACTTTGATTTGAAACCTCACCAAGAATGAAGAAATTGGTAAGTATTCCTTGAAAAAGCATCTAAAAGTTAAAATATATTGTGTTTATAGTGTGGTAGCCCCTTCTACATACATTTTCTTACATTTACTTTCAGCTCTCTCGTCTGTTTCAACTTACAAGCCAGGTTCATAAATTCAAATTGAATACATTTGAATATATGATTGAAATGTAACTGTTAGTTTAATCACATTAAGTCAAGTAAATTCCACCAGGGTTAGAAGCTGAGACAGACACAACAGTTAATGCTACTCTACTAACCGAAGCAAAAAAGTCATATCCTGGTCTTGATTGTAATTTTGACCAAAGATGTGGTTACTGTGTTCTGGCTTTAGAGGGCAGCATAGTTGGATACCTCATCCAGATTCTTTTATTTAAAAAAAAAAAAGAAGCTTTGGCTGATGGATGATGTTACCCACCAGCTGGGTGAAACGGAATTTACATTAAACAAGATTTTCTCCTTGGCAATAAAATATAGAGTGGTACAGCCTCTTGTCGATCAATTCATGCGCCTGCATCATAATTTGCCTGACTCCTGTTTAAATGTTAGACGATGGTGGGCGGGGGCCCCTGCAGCTACCTCACCTGCTGTCACCCTTCCTTCAGTGGGGCAGGTGAATTATTGATAAAGTATGAGGAGGGGTTTGGTGTGAAGGCTGCCACACACACACACTCCTACCCTGCTCAAGACAGAGACACACACAAACCCCGCCTCTTAAAACCACTTAAGATGACACAATTGAATTGTACAGTTGAAAGTAGGCGTGAGCTTCTGGTGATCACATGGCAGGACAGCGGAGGTGGGTTCATGATTAAATAATTATTCACTGGTAGATGAATTAATTTAGTCTGAGAGAAAACTATAAATCCAATGAAACAGATCAAGACATAATTGATATTCTTTGGACAAAGTGCAGCAGTGAAGAGGTTTACAATTGAAGAACAAATGAGCAAAGACATCAGCCCGTAGTTTCAATAGGAGCCTATCATGACTCAAAGTCCAAAGGTAAAGGAAGTGCTAAAAACATTCTATCTCAGTAGATTCATATTCTGGAAAATGTTCAGGCACAAACAAGGACTAAAAACAGCCTTTCCAGAGCATCTTGCTTGTACTTCATGTAGGATCTTTGGCCATGATACAACGAAAAATGTAAACCATTTGGAAATCAATAATGGAGAAAATCTGTATATGACAGAAGAAAATCAGAATGTTAAACATGTTATTTCTGTGGTTTGTTTAGTGATGTTTAATGATATTTATTTTGGAGTACACTACAACCATTAACAATACAGTTTTCCAAGAAGATAAAGGGGTTTTGCAAGGAAAAAAAAGGTTTTTCTTGATTATTACTACATGAAAAAGGTAGCAAATAAAGTAGAAATGTTTATTTTCCCAAAACCCAATAGACACTGCCCCCTCAGCACCACCACCTAAATTAATGAACTCAGAAATAAACAGAAAGGAGGTATACAGACAAACCTAATAATAATTAAGACCACAAAAGTACAACAAAATAGGAGAATTAAATGTGGACTCTTAAACATTAGATCGCTCCCATCTAAAGCTGTATTATTAAATCTAATGGAGGACTCTATGCTAACTGTAGTCCCTCCGAACTGTTTCTACTTGTTGGTAGTGCTGCTGGCTCAATGAGAATTACACTCAACTCTATTGCCCCCATGGTTTAACTCCCAAACCCGCATATTAAAGCATAATGCTAAAAAAAAGGAACTGGGCGAATCCTGCTTAGCCTGGCATGATAGTCTTAAAACATATAAGTAAGGCTCTCTGTAATGCCAGAGCAGCCTATTACTCATCTTTAATGGAGGAAAATAAAAAACAACCCTAGGTTTCTTTTCAGCACTGTAGCCAGGCTGAGAGAGAGTCATAGCTCTATTGCTGAATGTATTCCTACCGCTCTCAGTAGTGACGATTTCATGAAATTCTTTAATGATAAAATTCTAACGATTAGAGACAAATTTCACCACCTCCTGCCCCCTCAACCGGCATGGATTTATCTTCAAACACAGGAACCTTAGAAACAGCTTTAAAACCCGATACATACTTAGACAGTTTCTCTCCCATCGACCTTCGCCAACCACCTTCAACAACGTCTTCATCTAAACCATCAACCTCTTAGACCCCTTCCCAACTAAGGAAGTTTTACCTCTAGTTGGCACCTCTTTACTAGATATAATCAATCTGTCTTTATTAACTAGCTATGTACTGCAGTCCTTTAAAGTAGCTGTAATTAAACCTTAACCTTGTCATTAATTAGGCCTAGGTTGCCAGGTGACTTCTCATGATGCCCCGAGCTCCTCTCCTCCTCTCTCCTCTCCATCTTTACACATTCATATCCCATCAATGCTCGTTACTAACTTGACTTCTTCTCTCTCCTGTAGATTTGTCCATTCTCATCTCTCTCCTCTCTCCTGCTCAACACGCACTGCTTCAATTATCATTATTATTTTTATATGTAGTCTGATTATTATTATTATTATCATTATTATTAGTCTTATTATTATGATACAGCTGTATTAGGAACGTGGATTGTGCCATGTTCTCTTTCCTCCTGCTCTCTCTCTCTCTCTCTCTGGGTCTCTGTAAATACAACTATAAACGGTCTATACCTGCTCTATATGAAAGGTGCCCTGAGATAACTTCTGGTATGATATGGGGCTATATAAATAATTTGAATTTATTTTCCTTAAAGTTTTTCAAAAGTTGGGGTGGTCAAAATGGAGTCAGAGGTGGGTAAGACATTTAGACCCAGTATGGGTCAAAGCTCAAATCACTGGAACCTACGATTCCCATAATGCTACTTAATTACTTTTCTGTTAGATCCTCCATAACTGGTCAATGCCCTTTAAACTCTGTTAAACACCAGTTTCTGAGGCAGTTGTTGGTCAGCTTGCATCTGACAAAACAAAATAAATACTTCTCCCCTGATGCACAGGCTAGGATCCTGAGACACCAGAGACATTAAGCAGCTCCCAGAGGTTCTTTGGTGCTTTGACCACATTGCACTGCTGCAGCTTTTGGTCTGTCCTCGTGGCCTGTGCATCTGCACGGCTAGAAACACGCAGGTGGCGTCTTGCACGGGGCCCATGCAGACATGCTGCACCATGGATATGGTTGGCTGAGAGTTATTATTGTGGTTTTGTAAATAGTTATTTTCATCATGGTACACAGGTCAGTGTTTTTGGTGCGTCTCGTACCTTTCTTTATTTCTTTATGCTGGCCTGTGTGTCTGGTATAATTGGAAAACATGAGAGAGCTGCCAGGAACTCTTGAGATAGGAGCTCCTTGAAAGAAATTTTTTTTTTTTTTCACCCCAACAGGATGAATTGGAAACACTAAATTGCCTGTGCCCTGTTCAGGGTTTACCTCACCTCCTACCCAATATGTGTTGGGACAGACAGCAGTCTCCCTGAAGACTTGAACAGCAAAGCACTTACGATGGATGTCTGTAAATAAAGTTGAATGTGTTTTCTTGAGCTAGAAGCACATGCAACTTGACTCATCATCTGGGAAGAACAGCCTGATGGAAGAGGCAGGACAAGACAGGATCAGCAAGACAGGGGCCAGTGAAGATACTAACCCCACCTGCAGTTTTCTCCCAGCAATCCAGACCAGCCAGAGGTGGACAGAGTGGAAAACATGTACCTGTTCATCAAGGATCAAAATCTGGGACACCAAGATGTCTTTACTTATAAAGGATTTTGACTTTGATTTGAAACCTCACCAAGAATGAACAAATTGGTAAGTATTCCTTGAAAAAGCATCTAAAAGTTAAAATATATTGTGTTTATACTGTGGTAGCCCCTTCTACATACATTTTTTTTACATTTACTTTCATTGTAATAAAGGCTTGTAATGTCCATTTTGTGTTGACAGACTATGTCAAAGAGTAGTGACGTTTCTAAAGTTATGTCCCAAAATAATCAAAATTATCTGGAGGTATTAAATGTTATCCCACATAACCTGCCATTTGTCTTTTAGCAAGAGGAGTCATTTTACACCCTGTAGACATTTACAGTATACAAGGTTTAAATATGAATTTTTTACCTTTTTAGGCTGATAATGAATCACTGCCACAGACCTTACAGAAAAGCTAAAAAATAATTTTTTATTTTGTTCTGGGAAAAAAGTTTCAACAAACGAAATGTTCTCTTGTTTCTTTGTCAGCTCTCTCGTCTGTTTCAACTTACAAGCCAGGTTTATAAATTCAAATTAAATACATTTGAATATATGATTGAAATGCAACTGTTAGTTTAATCACATTAAGTCAAGTAAATTCCACCAGGGTTAGAAGCTGAGACAGACACAACAGTTAATGCTACTCTCTACTAACGAAGCAAAAGTCATATCCTGGTCTTGATTGTAATTTTGACCAAAGATGTGGTTACTGTGTTTTGGCTTTAGAGGGCAGCATAGTTGGATACCTCATCCAGATTCTTTTATTTAAAAAAAAAAAAGAAGCTTTGGCTGATGGATGATGTTACACACCAGCTGGGTGAAACTGAATTTACATTAAACAAGATTTTCTCCTTGGCAATAAAATATAGAGTGGTACAGCCTCTTGTCGATCAATTCATGCGCCTGCATCATAATTTGCCTGACTCCTGTTTAAATGTTAGATGATGGTGGGCGGGGCCCCTGCAGCTACCTCACCTCCTGTCACCCTCCCTTCAGTGGGGCAGGTGAATTATTGATAAAGTATGAGGAGATGGGTTTGGTGTGAAGGCTGCCACACACACTCCTACCCTACCAAGACACAAACCCCCGCCTCTGAAAACCACTTAAGATGACACAATTAGATTGTACAGTTGAAAGTAGGCGTGAGCTTCTGGTGATCACATGGCAGGACAGCGGAGGTGGGTTCATGATTAAATAATTATTCACTGGTAGATGAATCAATTTAGTCTGAGAAAACTATAATCCAATGAAACAGATCAAGACATAATTGATATTCTTTGGACAAAGTGCAGCAGTGAAGAGGTTTACAATTGAAGAACAAATGAGCAAAGACATCAGCCCGTAGTTTCAATAAGGAGCCTATCATGACTCAAAGTCCAAAGGTAAAGGAAGTGCTAAAAACATTCTTTCTCAGTAGATTCATATTCTGGAAAATGTCCAGGCACAAACAAGGACTAAAAACAGCCTTTTCAGAGCATCTTGATTGTACTTCATGTAGGATCTTTGGCCAGGATACAACGAAAAATGTAAACCATTTGGAAATCAATAATGGAGAAAATCTGTATATGACAGAAGAAAATCAGAATGTTAAACATGTTATTTCTGTGATTTGTTTAGTGATGTTTAATGATTTTTATTTTGGAGTACACTACAACCATTAACAATACAGTTTTCCAAGAAGATAAAGGGGTTTTGCAAGGAAAAAAAAGGTTTTTCTTGATTATAACTACATGAAAAAGGTAGCAAATAAAGTAGAAATGTTTACTTTTCCCAAAACCCAATAGACACTGCCCCCCCTCAGCACCACCACCTAAATTAATGAACTCAGAAATAAACAGAACGGGAGGTATACAGACAAACCTAATAATAATTAAGACCACAAAAGTACAACAAAATAGGAGAATTAAATGTGGACTCTTAAACATTAGATCGCTCCCATCTAAAGCTGTATTATTAAATCTAATGGAGGACTCCTATGCTAACTGTAGTCCCTCCGAACTGTTTCTACTTGTTGGTAGTGCTGCAGACTCAATGAGAATTACACTCAACTCTATTGCCCCATGGTTTAACTCCCAAAACCATATTAAAAAAGGCATGATGCGAAAACTTGAAAGGAACTGGGCCGAATCCTGCTTAGCCTGGCATGATAGTCATAAAACATATAAATAAGGCCCTCTGTAATGCCAGAGCAGCCAATTACTCATCTTTAATGGAGGAAAATAAAAAAACAACCTAGGTTTCTTTTCAGCACTGTAGCCAGGCTGAGAGAGTCATAGCTCTATTGCTGAATGTATTCCTACCGCTCTCAGTAGTGACGATTTCATGAAATTCTTTAATGATAAAATTCTAACTATTAGAGACAAAATTCACCACCTCCTGCCCCCTCAACCGGCATGGATTTATCTTCAAACACAGGAACCTTAGAAACAGCTTTAAAACCCGATACATACTTAGACAGTTTCTCTCCCATCGACCTTCGCCAACCACCTTCAACAACGTCTTCATCTAAACCATCAACCTCTTAGACCCCTTCCCAACTAAGGAAGTTTTACCTCTAGTTAGCACCTCTTTACTAGATATAATCAATCTCTCTTTATTAACTAGCTATGTACTGCAGTCCTTTAAAGTAGCTGTAATTAAACCTTAACCTTGTCATTAATTAGGCCTAGGTTGCCAGGTGACTTCCCATGATGCCCGAGCTCCTCTCTCCTCCTCTCCCTCTCCATCTTTACACATTCATATCCCATCAATGCTCGTTACTAACTTGACTTCTTCTCTCTCCTGTAGATTCGTCCATTCTCATCTCTCTCCTCTCTCCTGCTCAACACGCACTGCTTCAATTATCATTATTATTTTTATATGTAGTCTGATTATTATTATTATTATCATTATTATTAGTATTATTATGATACAGCTGTATTAGGAACGTGGATTGTGCCATGTTCTCTTTCCTCCTGCTCTCTCCTCTCTCTCTCTCTCTCTGGGTCTCTGTAAATACAACTATAAACGGTCTATACCTGCTCTATATGAAAGGTGCCTGAGATAACTTCTGGTATGATATGGGGCTATATAAATAATTTGAATTTATTTTACATTAAAGTTTTTAAAAAGTTGGGGTGGTCAAAATGGAGTCAGAGGTGGGCAAGACATTTAGACCCAGTATGGGTCAAGACTCAAAATCACTGGAACCTACGATTCCCATAATGCTACTTAATTACTTTTTCTGTTAGATCCTCTATAACTGGTCAATGCCCCTTTAAACTCTTTTAAACTCCAGTTTCTGAGGCAGTTGTTTGTCAGCTTGCGTCTGACAAAACAAAATAAATAATTTCTCCCCCTGACGCACAGGCTAGGATCCTGAGGCAGCTGTTAACGAAGCAACCATGGCCTACAAGAACGGATGTGTACAAACACATATAGAGCGTTTAGACACACACACACCGCACCGCCAGCTATGATCACTTCAGCTTTCATATGGTCATACACTCTTTAACAAACATTCACACTTACAAAAGGGGGGGGGGCAAGAATTAAGACAACAGGCTTATGAACTACACTGTCAACAGGTCTCACTACTTTAAGAGGGGGACTCTCAACAACACAAGGAGACAGAGCAAACAATGGCAGGGAATCACGTGACATTGACGTTTTATGTGCTGTGACAGCATTGGATCTTGTCATTTTATGACAGCATATGGGTGTGCAGTAGGCTTATCTGAGAGTTTGCTACACACCTTTAAACTTTCAATTTCCTTAGACTTTAATTTGTTTTTACCCAATTTAAAGGAATAGTCTGATATTTTGGGAGCTTAGCATAAAGGGAAACAGCTAGTCTGCGTATACCCAAGTCCGCCTACCAGTACATCTACAGCTCACTAATCCTAATGACACGTTACATCTTGTTCGTTTAATTCGTGCAAAACTGTCATTTGGCCAGGAGTTATGAGCCAGTCCATTTCTTGGCCATTCTCCTGTAAAACGGCAAATGGTATTTTTTTTTTTTTTTTTACACATAGGTTTTATGCGGTTTGAACAAATAAGATGTGTTATTAGAATTAGTGAACTTTAGAGGTGCGGTAGGCAGATTTTGTTATCATTGGACAGATCCAGGCTAGCTGCTTCCTGGATTTCCAGTCATTAAGCTACTTCACGCTAACTAGCTCATGCTACATATTTAGCATACAGACATCAGAGTAGTATCGATCTTCTCACCTCACAACAAACGCATAAATATCGTATTTCCTAAAATGTCAGACTATTCCTGTAAAGACTTTGGTTGGTATTAAATATTATGTACAGTGATGATATTACTCATGTCACACAAAAACTAAATTGCATGAAATGTGTAGGCCTATTTGTAGGCTAGTTGAATAAAAGCAAAAATATTTATGTGACTGGTAAACAAAGCTTTTTGTGCTATTTCCACCTGTTCAGTAGATGTAAAGTGATCAAATTTATTTCCATATACAATACGGTAAAATTTTTCAGACCTGGATAATAAGCCACTGTATGTGTGTGTTTAAGCATTTGATCAGTCATACCAAAAAAAAAAAAAAAAAACTTCGACAAACTACAGGCTGATCTGAAGGGATAGAACACATAATAAAAAATGTTTAAAACAGACAACATTGAATCTCAATGAAACAAATAAAAAGACATGATATGATTGGACCCTGAGATCTTAACCCCTCCCATTAGGTCTAATCCCTTCCCTCGAAAAAATTACACAAGAGAAAAAGAAAAGACAACAACAACAACTACTACAACAACAACATCAAAAAGGACGGAAAAAGTGTCCGTCACTAAATCTTCAAGGTCATCTTCATTCACACAGATTTTTTTAATCAAGTTTTTTTTATATGGTATATACTTTTTTAGCGTCAATAGCTTCATCTTTAACAGTTAAACGATAAAAGATCTGGCAATGAGAAGGGAGGATGGAGGGTTTACACAACTCGACACACAAATGAGCATCTAAAGAGAATGAGATAATGGTGGTGTGATGATGAGTGGAAGGAAGTAAAACATCTCCCAGAAGAAGGCGTTAGCTAGTGGCCAATGGCATGAGTAGCTCCACAGAGTTACAGTTAATGTTATTATTATTGTTGTCAAGCGTGAATAAATAAAACGACTGCCATAAGCGCTTGGCGCCCCAACCCCAACCCCTTTCTTCTTCAGGCTCGGACACTGAAAATAATGATACAAAAACTCCACAAAGAGCTCATGAGTTGAGTAAGTTGTGTCCAAATGTACCAACCTCATTTCCCACATCAAAAAATAAACCAGGCGGTTTACTATTACCTTCCTTCTGCCCTTGTCTCGACTAGGCGAGACAGCATCCGCTTTGAACCCTCTCACCTAAAAAGATAACTATGCATTTATTGTATGTCCTCATCAAAATGTATATAATGATAAATAATTTTTCTTTTTACATAATTTTGATGAAGTTATGAACTGCTATTTCCCCTTATGTGTCATATGTCTTCTAGAAGGACGAGAGGAGTTGAAGGTAGATCGAAATAGCAGGCTGAGTGAACCCTCTGATTTAAAAAGATTTTAAGAGTATACATTTATTTCAGGCATATATAGTTGAATACTTCACCTGTTGGGTTGCTGAGGTTATTAACTGTTGTCCTCTTTGTCTGTCTTTATCCATTTCCAGTGAGGACAAGCGGCCCTAGATGTCCACCTCATCTGCTGCAGCAGCAGCATCATCAGAACGTTTGCTGTCCTGAAGATCATCAGGACAAGTGGGATTCAAACTCATTTCCAGGGAGATTGGGACCTGAATACAGCCTTCAAGGTTTAAAAAAATGTGTAATTAATGAGAAAGAAGAAAAGACACAAAGTTTATGCATTATTTGATAAAAGTGCTTGCTAAATGTTTATGACCTGGTTTGACACTGAAAATGATGATATAGGAATTCCTCAAAGAGCTCCTGAGTTGAGTAAGTGGTGTCAAAATGTACCAACCTCATTGCCTACATCAAAAGTAAACCAGGCGGAAATGATTTTATTCTGTTAAGTGGCTGCGTTCTTGAACACACTGTGTTTTTACAGCACTAATATCATCTCAGCTGGATATTTTCTCAAAACTGAATGGAAAATAAAAGAATTATTTGCAAGACTAAAACTACATTAAACAGCGTTTTTAAATAAAAAGTAAAATAGTGACAAACTGGCAACTTGTTTATGTGTCCCATGCCTGGTCCCAACAAGAACAAGTTGATGAAGGTATAAAAGTTATGATATATGAAAAACAAACAACTGGAAAAAGGGGATCAAGTTTAAGGTGCTCAGCCAAACTGTGTAACATTTACAGTATACAGGGTGTAAAATGATAATTTTATACCTTTTAGGCTGATAATGAATCACTGTCACAGACCTTACATAAAAGCTAAAAAATATTTTTGTATTTTGTTCTGGGAAAATAGTTTCAACAAACAAAATGCGCTCTTGTTTCTTTGTCAGCTCTCTCTTCTGTTTACACAGTAGCATGAGAATCCATCCATCCTTTCCTGCGAATCCCTTCTACGTGTGAGAGTCTGAATTAGATGCAGGAATGGGAGCCTCCACCACTCATAGTGAAAACATTCAGTTACAGAATGTAAATACACTGAATATCTGTTGCTGAAAAAATGCAGAAAACAAGCTTTTATTTCCTGAAAATATGAAGGACTATAAATCCTTCACAGTAACATTAGACAAGTTGTTACTACTGAAAATAAGCAATTAACCATTTCAGTTAAATATATTTTAAAATGATGATGATTATTATTATTATTATATATTATTATCATATATTATTATATCATATATTATATTTGTAATGGGAAATGTTTTATTTCTTTTTTTATTCATTGCTACTTATCATTGATTAAACCTGTTGAACTATGTTCTTTTAATGTAAAGGGATGCTATGTTCTCTGAACTTAGGATTGTTTGAATGAACCGTATATACTGATTATAACAAATAAATGCTGGTCTGAACCGGCTGTACATTTGTGCAGATTCGAGGACAGAGTGTGGAATTTAACCTGTTTATTCGTGCTGACGACAACGGCTACGTGACCATCACTGTATATAAGGATTTGTCTTATAGTTGGCACGTGTGCAGACTCTGAAACCTCAGTGGTGGAAAGAGTGCTGCACCTATTGACGAATAGATAGACTCTTGTCTCTGTCTGATGATCATTGCTGAATACTGATGGTTGTTCTCTTTAATTCGACTTGATATTCTGTAATAAATCATTTTAATCTTCATAGACTTATTGTTGTTCTTTGTTACTCACCTAAAGGCCTTTCTACCCTAACAATATTATTATTATTATTATTATTATTATTATTATTATTATTATTATTAAATGTATACAGGTAACGTTTAGCTTTGCATAAAACAGATAATAAGAAAATTTTTAATTTGGTTTCTGTAAGTACACTGAATATCTGTTGCTGAAAAAAATGCAGAAAACAAGCTTTTATTTCCTGAAAATATGAAGGACTATAAATCCTTCACAGTAACATTAGACAAGTTGTTACTACTGAAAATAAGCAATTAACCATTTCAGTTAAATATATTTTAAAATTATTATCATTATTATTAAATGTATACAGGTAAGGTTTAGCTTTGCATAAAACAGATAATAATAAAATGTAATATTTAACATTTGGTTTCTGTAAGTACACTGAAGTCATGGTGATGAGTGACGTGTTGAGCTGTCTCTATAAAAGCAGAGCCCACAGTTCTATATCCATTCTCCACCTGAGCGCTGACAGAAGCAGAACTCTTGTGAAGTGAAACTCTTCAACCTTGAAGCCAAGTGCTGCCTTGTTGCGAAGACTGTGACAACCCTCACTTAATAAAACAGCCTTTGACCTGTGGACATCTTCAGGAACCAGCTGTGGAAGTGGCAAAATGGCCTCAACTGGTTTACGCCGTGAGAAACACCTGCTGACCTTAGGCATCTGCTGTTCGCTTGATAGACGCTATGGTAAAACACAGTAGACCACATTTAAGACGACCATTAACCATTACACCTGACTTACACGTGTTATTTTGGTGTCAAATTATTACAGACGATGGAATTTCACGAGTGTATATGTCACTGGTGGAAATGTATGAATATTAATGCAATGTTTGAGAAACACATCCTTCTGAGGGGTTGCACAAGTTTCGTCCAGTTAACATTGAAAGTATAGGACAAAGATGGCGCCGGGCCATTTTTTAAGAGATGCTAAAAGTTGTATATGTTCCACTCGCCATGGAGACGACGTCAAAAATCAGAACGATCCAGAGATCAACGTCTGACGTCGGTGTGCTCAACCTGGGGCCCCGCTTCTTGTACGTGGATGGTTGAGTTTGCATGTTTTAATTTTGATTACAGCATCAAATTCACAAATCCAAGACCTGTACAAGTGCAAGTTTATTCATACCTGAGTGGAAACATGATCGTTCATTGAAAGAATTTATGACTTAATTGTCGGATCTGGATTTAAAGTTCTTCAGTCACCTGTAGATCGGTGCTGTTGAGTTTACACATTTGAAAATGAAAGGTTATATACATTACTTTGAAAAGTACAGAGCCCTCGGAGATTATATACTTTATCTAGTGCGCAGTGACCGATAATAGGCGGGTAAGTCATTATATTGCGCACATAAAATAACAACATCATCTCGGGACTTAGATGATATTGTTACCTATCGTCCGACCTTGATGTAACGAGGAGGTAATAAATCATGGAAGTGTATGAGCCGTGAACACGATATGGTTTGTATTCATTTATAACAGTTTGAAGCAGTTACAACCTCCTTGAAACGTGAAGCTTAGTCCGTAATCACTCCTCAGTGTTTGCACAGCACACCAGTCAACTTAAATGCGCTACAAACGTACATTTTTGCTTTCACCTGCTTAAGGTCTTAATTGAAATAAAACCAACAAAAAATGTTGGAAACAATCTGTAACATTGAAGAGAAGCAGTGAAATTGAAGAATATTTAAATCCTTTTTATTCTTATTTCACTAGTACAGAATGCCAAAATGTAACAGCAGAGTTTGTTTGAAACTGTTTTAAAGTCAGAACTGCACAGTTATCTCCACATTTTAATCCAGACTTTTATTAGTCAGATCATGTCATGACTAATGTGACTAATGTTTTTGTTTGGTTTTTCTTTCCATTTAGGTCGTCTGGTGAGGCCAATGCAAATCCTTCAGATAATCGCTACAAACCTGAGGAACCGTCCTCTGAGCAGATCAAACATCGACTCCATTTACGAGTCCATACCCAGCCTGTACCACAGCCTCGTGACAGGTTCTAAGGACTTCCCTTTAATCCCAGTGAAAGGATTGTACATCTCGCGCCTGATGTTCACGCCCTTTCCTCATAGCAGGCACAGCCAGAGGAGAATGCCCCACCATCTCCTCTAACCGAAGAACCAGCAAGTCTGGTGGTGCCCACTGCAGGCTCCAGTTCTCCTCCTCCAAATATACTGACTCCAGTTCTTCCTGAGAAGGCGGAGATAGAAGCGCTGAAGGCCGACCGCAGGAACTGTGTCCGCAGCTTGGAGTTTGATGGCAGCACTGTCACCAGAGTCATCTCCACTGTGTACCGCACTGAAAGCGCTGAGCTGACCAACTGCTGGAAGTGACCGACTACACTGCAGGCGGACACCTTCTCATGTCAGTCCTCTGTCGGTTTAATAAGGTGTCGACAAAGTGTAAAGACTCTGAAACAGGGAAGCGGAAGGATACAGAGGAAGAGAGCAGCAGCAGCAGCCTGTCTCCACCAAAGAAGCGCTTGAGAGTGTGATGGGATGGTCCAACAATCCACCAGTTCTCATGCACCAACCAGGACTTTAAGCAGCTCCCAGAGGTTCTTTGGTGCTTTGACCACATTGCACTGCTGCAGCTTTTGGTCTGTCCCTTGTGGCCTGTGCATCTGTACGGCTAGAAACACCAGGTAGCGTCTTGCACGGGGCCCATGCAGACATGCTGCACCATGGATATGGTTGGCTGAGGAGTTATTATTGTACATTTGTAAATAGTTTGTTTCATCATGGTACACAGGTCAGTGTTTTTGGTGCGTCTCGCACCTTTCTTTATTTCTTTATGCTGGCCTGTGTCTGATATGGTGGAAAACATGAGGGAGCTGCCAGGAACTCTTGAGATAGGAGCTCCCTTGAAAGAAATTTTATTTTTTTTTTCCCCCCCAAACAGGATGAATTGGAAACACTAAATTGCCTGTGCCCTGTTCAGGGTTTAGCTCACCTCCTACCCAATATGTGTTGGGACAGACAGCAGTCTCCCTGAAGACTTGAACAGCAAAAGCACTTACGATGGATGTCTGTAAATAAAGTTGAATGTGTTTTCTTGAGCTAGAAGCACATGCAACTTTATTTAATGGAGCTGACTCATCATCACGAGCTTCAGATTCAAGTTTAAGCTAGGAATGAGAAGACCTATCAAAACACCTGCAGGGACAGAGTCAGAGCAAGAAAAACTACTGATCCACCAATGAGAGGCAGTTCAACAAGGAAGAACAGCCTGATAGAAGAGGCAGGAGAAGACAGGATCAGCAAGACAGGGGCCAGTGAAGATATTAACCCCACCTGCAATTTCTCCCAGCTATCCAGACCAGCCAGAGGTGGACAGAGTGGAAAACATGTACCTGTTCATCAAGGATCAAAATCTGGGACACCAAGATGTCTTTACTTATAAAGGATTTTGACTTTGATTTGAACCTCACCAGAATGAACAAATTGGTAAGTATTCCTTGAAAAAGCATCTAAAGGTTAAAATATATTGTGTTTATAGTGTGGTAGCCCCTTCATACGTTTTCTTACATTTACTTTCATTGTAATAAAGGCTTGTAATGTCCATTTTGTGTTGACAGACTATGTCAAAGAGTAGTGACGTTTCTAAAGTTATGTTCCAAAATAATCAAAAATATCTGGAGGTATTAACTTTTATTGCCCTTACCTGCCATTTGTCTTTTAACAAGAGAGTCCAGATGAGACAAGGAAACAAGGAGACTGCATAAATTGTGAATTCTCTATATTTAAAAAAGATAAGTCTTCAGTTTCATCTATGTTATTTTAGGAATCTTGAGAGGAGAAACAAGATAAAGACCAGAGGAGACAAGCAGAGGAGATGCCATGCACTGTGAACCCCCTCATTAAAAGATAAGTATGCAATTATTATAAATCATTATCAGAATTGTATATAACGATAAATCGTTCTTCCTTTTACATGATTTTGATGAAGTTATTATTTGTTATTTCGCCTTATTTGTCATGTGTCTTTTGGAGAGGAGAGAAGGGAGGAAGCAGCGTCCCCTGTAAACTCTCATTTAAAAAAAGATAAGTATAAATTTTATTCGTTGTTATTATCAGAATTCCTTTACAGATAAATAGTTCCTCTTGGGCTTAAGTTGTTTATTAACTATTACTTTCACTGTCTCCCATTTGTCTCTTAGAGTAAAGAAATGAGATGACACGAGGACAAACAAGACAAAGACCAGAGGAGACAAGCAGAGGAGATGCCATGCACTGTGAACCCCTTCATTAAAAGAAATAAGTATGCATTTATTATAAATTATTATCAGAATTGTATATAACGATAAATTGTTCTTCTTTTTACATAATTTTGATTAATTTATCGACTTATTTCGCCTTAATTGTCATTTGTCTTTTAGAGAGGAGAGAAGGGAGGAGGCAGCATGCCCTGTAAGCAGGCAGGCTGAGTGAACCCTCTGATTTAAAAAGGTAAGTATAAATTTATTTCATGCTATTATTTAAAATTCATATATAGTTGAATACTTCTCCTGTTGGGTTGCTGAGGTTATTAACTGTTGTCCTCTTTGTCTGTCTTTATCCATTTCCAGTGAGGACAAGCGGCCCCAGACATCCTCCTCATCTGCTGCAGCAGCAGCATCGTCAGTTTGCTGTCCTGAAGATCATCAGGACAAGTGGGATCCAAACTCATCTCCAGGGAGACTGGGACCTGAATGCAGCCTTGAAGGTTTAAAAATGTGTAAATAATGAGAAAGAAAGAGACAAAGTTTATGCATTATTTGATAAAAGTGCTTGCTAAATGTTTATGACCTGGTTTGACACTGAAAATAGCGATATAGGAATTCCACAAGAGCTCCTGAGTTGAGTAAGTGGTGTCAAAATGTTCCAACCTCATTGCCGCATCAAAAAAATAAAACAGGCGGAAATGATTTTATTCTGTTAAGTGGCTGCGTTCTTGAACACACTGTGTTTTTACAGCACTAATATCATCTTAGCTGGATATTTTCTCAAAACTGAATGGAAAATGAAAAGAATTATTTGCAAGACAATGTTGAAGCAAAATTGAAACTACACTAAACAGCGTTTTTAAATAAAAGTAAAATAGTGAAAAAATGGCCCATGTCCCATGCCTGGTCCCAACAAGAACAAGTTGATGAAGGTATAAAAGTTATGATATATGAAAAACAACCAACTGGAAAAGGGGGATCAAGTTTAAAGGTGCTCAGCCAAACTGTGTAACATTTACAGTATACAGGGTGTAAAATGATAATTTTATACCTTTTTAGGCTGATAATGAATCACTGTCACAGACCTTACATAAAAGCTAAAAAATATTTTTGCATTTTGTTCTGGGAAAATAGTTTCAACAAACAAAATGTGCTCTTGTTTCTTTGTCAGCTCTCTCTTCTGTTTACACAGTAATGCAGGGATACATCCATCCTTTCCTGCGAATCCTTCTCGTGTGAGAGTCTGAATTAGATGCAGGAATGGGAGCCTCCACCACTCATAGTGAAAACAGCTAATTACAGAATGTAAATACACTGAATAGCTGTTGCTGAAAAAATGCAGAAAACAAGCTTTTATTTCCTGAAAATATGAAGGACTATAAATCCTTCACAGTAGCATTAGACAAGTTGTTACTACTGAAAATAAGCAATTAACCATTTCAGTTAAATATATTTTAAAATTATTATTATTATTATTAGATGTATACAGGTAAGGTTTAGCTTTGCATAAAACAGATAATAATAAAATGTAATATTAACATTTGGTTTCTGTAAGTAGTACACTGAAGTCATGGTGATGAGTGACGTGTTGAGCTGTCTCTATAAAAGCAGAGCCCACAATTCTATATCCATTCTCCACCTGGCTGACAGAAGCAGAACTCTTGTGAAGTGAAACTCTTCAACCTTGAAGCCAAGTGCTGTCTTGTTGCGAAGACTGTGAAAACCCTCACTTAATAAAACAGCCTTTGACCTGTGGACATCTTCAGGAACCAGCTGTGGAAGTGGCAAAAATGGCCTCCACTGATTTGCCGTGAGAAACACCTGCTGACCTTAGGCATCTGCTATTCGCTTGATAAACGCTATGGTAAAAACACAGGAGGGATACAGAGGAGTCCAGATGAGACAAGGAAACAAGGAGACTGCATAAATTGTGAACCCTCTATTTGAAAAACAAAAGATAAGTATTCATTTTGTTCTATGATATTACCAGAATTCCTGTACAGATGAAAAGTTCTTCTTGCTGCTGAAGTTGTTTATTAACTGG